>NC_041382.1:629250845-629323204 GCF_002162155.2 Triticum dicoccoides
GGCCCCAGGGCTTAGTCAAAGCTAATCAGCCCAGGTTTGACTCGGGGTTAACCCTAGTGTCACTGACGTGTGGCCCCACACGCTAGGTTTGACCTGGTCAGCCCTGCTGACGCCTCTGTGATGTCACGTTGACGCAGTAATTGATTTTCTAGATTTTAAATAATTCATAGAATTTCAGAAAATATTTAAAACTTCTAAAATTCCTAGAAATTAAACAGTAGCTCAGAATGAAATAATTTATATATGAAAAATCATCAGAAAAATGCAAGGAATCCATTTACGCTAGTTTCATGCATGAAAAACCAACTTATACTTGCTGTATAAGTGAAAACGTAATAATGGCATGTTATATACTTAATTTGGGGTTTGCATATGAACCCTTGGTTCATATGGACTTCAACCAAATTGATGCTAGATGCATTAGGGAAAATCATAGCATCTTTGAGATGTCATCTTCATGCATCATATTGTTGCATATGGTTGTTTATTGATTGCCGGCACCGTCCCTTCTCGATAGGTTCTACTCCGAAAGGTGTCCCGAGTACCTGTCTGAGGAGCAGTGCTTCTTCGTGGATCTATCAGGCAAGCAAACCCCCTTGAGCATCTTGATAAATCCCACTCTCTCGCTCCTGCTCCTTTTATTGCATTAGGACAACAACGATTCAAACTGCTACTTTCTGCTGCGGTAGCTGAACCCATTCCTCTGCATGACCTGTCATTGCCACAGTAAATAGTTGAAACCCACTAGCATGAGTAGGAGTTTCTTGAGCCTTGATGTGCCTACTCATCCATGCTTGATTTCTTTATGCCAGCTATGCTTAGAGTTGTGTCAGGTCTGATTCATCGGGAATGAATCGGAGTGGTGAACATGTCCTACCGGTAAAGGCTAAGTGTGTGAACACGTTTTGGTAAAGGTAGGATGAGAGGCCATGTAGGAGTACATGGTGGGTTGTCTCATTGGAACCGTCCTTAAGCACTGAGTTCTGTGTATGTTATCCAAGTCCAGTTACTACCACACATTGGGTTCCGGTTATCCATCCCCTCTTGGCTTATTAATCCACTTGATCTTTGTCCAGGAGTTGCAACTAGTTTCTGGCATTTGTAGGTAGTGCTACTTGCCTACCAGGTGGTGAACAACAGGACGGGCTTGGGATAGACTAGCCACCGTGGCATGGTGTACCAAGTGGCACCCGGATGGTGGGCTTGGGAACCCTGCACACATCGTTTGGGGCCGTACTGGAGACTTCGACCGGAACTCCTTGCGGATGGAACTCGAATAGGCGATAAACTTGGACGAGAGACTTGTGTGGTTAGTCAGGTCATGGCCGACACCCTCGCCCGGCTTCCGCTTGAAGGTTGCCAAGGTACATGACGTGTATAGGGCTATAAGTGGCGAGAGCCTGTGTGAAGAAGTATACCCCTGCAGGGTTAACATTATTTATTCGAATAGCCGTTTTCCTCGGATATGGAAACTTGGAGGACTTATGTAGAACATAGACAACTTGAAGTGGATACTCTAAAATACGCAAGATAAGCGTGAGTGCTATGTATGGCCTTCTTGTAGGGAGACGGGAACGGATCCATAGTGGAGTATTGATATGGTGAATATGTGGACTCGTGTGCGTCTTCTCACCTCAAGGACGTTTCTGATACCTGTAGTATTGATTAGCCACTGAGTCAAAGCTGGCTTGCTGCTGTTAACTCCACCCCCTCCCCCCCGCCCCCGTTGTTGATAATGTTGCATATGTAGATAGTTCTGATGTAAGACTTGCTGAGTACCTTTGTACTCACGTTTGCTTATTTATGTTTTGCAGTTGGTTACACTAGTGACTTCGATGAGTAGCTTGTATCCCAGCTACGATCTTGTACCCTTGGGAGGGTCGTGTTTAGTCAGGCTTCTTAGTCTTTTCCTTTTGTAGTTGTTTGTACTCAGACATGTAATGCTTCCGTTGCTTGTATGCTCTGAATGATGGGTCATGAGACCCCTGTTTGTATTGAATGCTAAGTGGCTCTTCTGGGCCTTTATTTATATGAGTTTGAGTTATGTTGTGATGCCATGTTGTACAGCACATACTTGCATGTTATGCATATGTGTAACGTGTACTGCTATGTGTGGGATCCGACAACCTAGTTGTTTACCTCTGGTAGCCTCTCTTACGGGGAAATGTAGTCTTGTGCTTCCATGAGCCATAGTAGTTCCCTACAGCCCGGTTCACCGAAGTCCTGCTAGCCCAACACTACTGCTCCGGAACACTTGACTGGCCGGCATGTGATTCACTTCATTCCTATGTCTGTCCCTTCGGGGAAATGTCACGCGGTGACATCCGGAGTCCTGTTAGCCCAGTGCTACAGCCCGGATTCATACGCTGTTGACCGACATGCTCGAGGTTGATTCATGTATGTCTGTCCCTGTAAGTTAGTGCTACTTTGGGTTCACGACTAGTCATGTCGGCCCGGGTTCTCTGTCACATGGATGCTAGCGACACTATCATATACGTGAGCCAAAAGGCGCAAATGCTCCCGGGCCAGGTAAGGTGGCACCCGTGGGAATAACGTGCGTGAGGCCGCAAAGTGATATGAAGTGTTACATGCTAGATCGGTGTGACTTAGGATCGGGGTCCCGACAGCGTTGGTATCAGAGCTTGACTGACTGTAGGATTACCAAGCCAAACTGGTCAAAGTTAAGTCTAGAAATGCTTTAGTTATATAAGGGAATTGATTGTGGAATGGAAATTAAGGCTCTTTTTACTCCTTTACCTCATGTCATTCTTCCTGAGTCAGCCTCTTCTTTTCTACGAGGGTTAAGGCCTAGGCTTCTCCTCTATCTCTCAGGATGATGTGTTACTAAACCGCAAAGTCTTAGGATTGTTGGGTTCGTGTCTCTGTTCAGTTCTACTAGTTTCGTGTGTCCTCAGTTTGACCCAGAACCTTGATATTATGATGTTGATTGATTATGCTATTCCTTTGATGAATGTCTCAAAATCCTTTTGAAAATTTATAGCCGTTATGCTGCTCCTAGGATTTCAAGAGTTTCCAATGCTTTTGCATTACATTCCGCATCCTTATGTCGATGCTAATTCCATCCTTGTTTCCTTGGTTTCTGTGCCAGGATGTCGTCTGCTAACCGAGGTTCAGTTGCTCATAGCAAGAACCACGGAGATGGTAGGGACGAGGATCCTCCTGACCAGCCTTTGATGGCAGAGTTCTTGTTAGCGTCCGAGAGGAACAAGCGTGAGACTAACCACTTGCTGGCACAGATTGAGAAGAACACCGCACATCAGCGTAAGAAGTTGGTTTCCATCACCGACTTCATTGGTCTGAAACCACCCACCTTCCATCATTCCATTGAGCCATTCGATGCGGATGACTGGCTCCGGAGCATCACTCACAAGTTGCTTTCTGCGAACGTGGCTGAAGGTGACAAGGTCCCCTATGCTACCTATCACCTGGAAGGTCCTGCTAGTATTTGGTGGCAGAGCTATGAGGCTATGCTTCCAGCTGGACAGATTCCTACCTGGAGGGATTTCACCGAGGCTTTTCGTGAGCACCACATTCCTCAGGCTCTCATTGACCGCAAGAGGGAAGAGTTCTCTAGTTTCACCCAGGGTAAGCTGTCTGTTAATGCTTACAGTAGAGAGTTGGAAACCTCGCCCGCTATGTTACAGAAGAAGTGTCCACGGACTCTAAGAAGCAGGCTAGGTTCCGGAAGGGTCTCAACCCTAAGTTGCGTCGTGATCTCCACTTGCATCAATGTGATACTTTCCAGGCTCTCGTGAACAAGGCCATTAATGCAGAGACAGCTCAGCTCACTTACGAGGAGTCTCGTAAGCACAACCGTGATCTGGGTTCTTCCTCCCGCTCTGGCTCTCAGAAGCGACGGATTTGGATTCCGAACTCGGCTCTTCGACCTGGATATGCACCGAGGCCATCCGATGTGGCGCCTCACCCAACTCAGCAACGTGCTCCACCCAGGCCTACTAGTGGACCACTTGCCAATGTAGGTCCATGTTCTACCTCAGGAACTTGCTTCACCTGCGGAGATCCAGGACACTATGCATGTGACTGCCCTTAGTCCAGTTATACTCCACCCCAGTCTGAGAGGTCTGTTGTCCGTGAAAAGCCATCAGTCAAGATGACCAGTACCAAGCCAGCCTCCATTGAACGAGCATGTGTGCACCATGTCTCAGCTTCAGAAGCTCAAGATGATCTCGACGTTGTACTCGGTATGCTTCTTGTCAATTGTCACCCATCTTCAGTTCTGTTCGATACTGGAGCATCCCACTCCTTCATATCCGAAGGTTACGCTCAGTTGCACGACATGTCATTTTGTAATATGCCGAGTCCACTAATAATCTAGACTCCTGGTTCCAAATGGCAAACCTCCAAGGTAAGCCATGGTAATGAAATCCTTGTTGACAGACTCATATTCCTTGCTTCTTTGATATCTCTCAAGTCTTCAGATATTAACATCATCTTGGGTATGGACTGGATGACAGCTCATCATGCCAAGATCAATTGTTACACTAGATCTATTCAACTTACACATCCATCTGGCAAAATAGTCACTGTCTCTACTAGAGTTGCAAGGCGTCAACTCTATTCTCTTAATGCCAGCCCTCTTCCAGACCTTGAAGATATTCTGGTAGTCCATGACTTCCCGGATGTCTTTCTAGAAGAACTGCCAGGTGTCCCACCTGACAGAGATGTAGAGTTTGTCATAGAACTTATCCCAGGAATTGTTCCAATTTCTAGGAGACCATACAAGATGGCACCTTTGGAGTTAGCCGATCTTAAGAAACAGCTTGATGAGTCCTTGCAAAAGGGTTTCATCCGTCCCAGTTCTTCTCCTTGGGCTTGTCCTGTCCTCTTCGTCAAGAAGAAGGATGGTATAGATCGGATGGTTGTAGATTATCGTCCCGTTAATTTGGTCACGATAAAGAACAAGTATCCGCTCCCCAGGATCAACGACCTGTATGATCAGCTCGCTGGATCCTCAGTCTTTTCCAAGATGGATTTGAGGTTAGGCTACCACCAAATCAAAATCAGAAACGGGGACATCCCCAAGACGGCCTTTGTCACTCGTTATGGTCAATACAAGAACACCGTGATGTCTTTCGGTCTAACCAATGCTCCAGCTACTTTCTCCCGCTTGATGAACTCGATCTTTATGGAGTACTTAGATAAGTTCGTCGGGGTTTATCTCGATGATATTCTTATTTACTCGAAGAACGAGGAAGAGCATGTCGAACATCTTAGGCTTGTGTTAGAAAAACTCAGAGAGCACCGCCTTTATGCCAAGTTATCTAAGTGTGAATTTTGGTTGCCAGAAGTGACCTATCTAGGCCACGTGATCTCTGGTAAGGGCATTGCTGTCAATCCCGAGAGAGTCAAAGCCGTTCTCGATTGGACTCCACCCGAAATGGTCAAGCAAGTTAGGAGTTTCCTTGGTCTAGCCAGTTATTGTCGCCGCTTCGTTGAAAACTTCTCCAAAGTGGCGAAACCCCTCACGGAGCTTCTCAAGAAAGATAAAAGGTTTGAGTGGACCCCACAGTGTGAACACAGTTTTCAGGAACTGAAAAGACGCCTGACTTCTGCGCCCATACTCGTGCCACCGGATTTCACTAAAGACTTTGTTATCTATTGCGACGCTTCGCGTCAAAGTCTAGGTTGCATTCTTATGCAGGATCGTCATGTGATTGCCTATGCATCTCGACAGTTCCATCCACATGAGGAAAATTATCCTACACATGATCTAGAGCTTGCAGCCGTAGTCTATGCACTTAAGACTTGGCGACATTACCTTCTTGGTAACCGTTGCAAAATCTACACTGACCATCAGAGTCTCAAGTATATCTTCACCCAACCGGATCTGAATCTCAGACAGAGATGTTGGTTGGAGTTGATCTTGGATTGCGACTTAGGAATCACCTACACCCCAGGCAAAGCCAATGTCATGGTTGATGCTTTAAGTCGTAAATCCTATTGCAACAACCTCATGTTGCAAAAATGTCAACCACCCCTCCATGAGGAATTCTGTAAGCTTAACCTTCACATAGCTTCTCATGGTTCCCTTTCTACCTTGGTGGCGAAACCTACCCTTACGGATCAGATCATAGAGGCTCAGAAGCATGATACAGGAATCTCCCGGATCAAGAAGAATATTTCCAAGGGAGTTGCTGGCTGTTTCTCTATGGATAAACGAGGTGTTGTTTACTTTGGAAACCGTTTGGTGGTTCCCAAATGTCAACAGATGTAGCAATTGATACTTAAGGAGGCCCATGAATCTCCTCTCACGATTCATCCCGGTAGTACCAAGATGTATTAGGACCTACGCCAGAGGTTCTGGTGGACTAGGATGAAGAGAGAAATCGCTCAGTATATTGCCAACTGTGACGTTTGTCGTCGCGTTAAGGCAGAGCATCAGAGACCTGGTCGCACCCTTCAACCTTTAGCTATTCCCGAGTGGAAATGGGACAAAGTTGGTATGGACTTCATCACCGGTTTTCCCAGGACCAAGAAAGGAAATAATGCTATCTTCGTAGTCATTGACCGTCTTTCCAAAGTGGCTCACTTCCTACTTGTTCGAGAGAGTATCACTGCTAGTCAGCTTGCTGACTTATATATCTCCCGAATAGTGTCACTCCATGGTGTTCCACTAGAGATCAATTCAGACTGTGGCAGTCTTTTCACCTCTCATTTCTGGGAAAGTTTCCAAACTGCCATGGGCACCCATGTTTCCTTCATACCGCTTTCCACCCTCAGTCAAGTGGTCAGGTGGAAAGGGTCGACCAAATTCTTGAAGACATGCTTAGATCTTGCGTTATCTCATTCGGTATGGATTGGGAGAAATGTCTTCCCTTTGCCGAGTTTGCCTATAACAATAGCTACCAATCCAGTCTTAAGAAAGCACCCTTCGAGATTCTGTATGGACGAAGATGTCGAACACCTTTGAACTGGTTAGAAACCGGTGAAAGACAATTCTTTGGACCAGATATGATCCAGGAGGCAGAAGAGCAAGTTCACATCATTCGTGAGAAATTGAAAACAGCCCAATCTCGTCAAAAGAGCCAGTATGACCGTCGTCATAAGGAAGTGGCTTATGAAGTTGGCGACAAGGCTTACCTTCGGGTTACTCCTTTGAAGGGTACCCATCATTTCGGTATCAAGGGCAAGTTGGCTCCTTGTTAAATTGGTCCTTTTCGCATTCTCGCTAAACGAGGAGAGGTTGCCTACCAGTTGGAACTACCCCCACATCTTTCTCGAGTTCATGATGTCTTCCACGTCTCTCAACTCAGGCGTTGCTTCTCGGATCCCATCCGCGGAGTGGACCACGAAACGATTGATCTCCAAGATAACCTCACATATCAAGAGTACCCCATTCGCATTCTACATCAAGCAGAGCGTGTCACTCAACGTCATAACATCATGTTTCTCAAGGTTCAATGGTCTCATCATTCCGAGAGAGAAGCTACTTGGGAGCGAGAAGATCGTCTTCGACTTGAGTACCCCGCTTTCTTTCCGCCAACTCCTGAATCTCGGGACGAGATTTTTTCGAGTGGGGGCGGGTTGTCACATCCCTAGTTCTGGTATGTCCTAGGCTTGCTTGTGCATCATGTTTAATCTTTCAAATAAATTTGAAATGGGGAAAGTTGCAAACCCTAGCACCAAAGTTTTTTCCAATAGGTTCAACTTTAAAATGGATTTTCAATGAACCCAAAATGCTCTTCAAAAATGTTCATGCTCTTTGGATAATGTTGCAAGCAACAACCAGAGGTGATGCACATTTTTGCTAAATATTTTGGATTTTTGAATGAACCCATATGTATTTAAATTGGAGCTGTTTAAAATAATATAAATATTTTAGAGGCTCCAAAAATGTTGGAATTTGGTGGGGGCCTCTGGTATATTATAACTAGTGGTCACAAGGAATCTCAACATTTTTACTTTTGTGCTAGTATTTATTTTAAGTCAAAACAAATGTCAGAAATAGAAAAAGAAAACAAAAAATAGAAAACACTTACCTGAGGCCTGGCTTACCTGGCCCCCCCAGTCGGCCCAGCAGAGGCCCAGCCCTCTGGCCTCTGCCAGTCACCACTTACCTCCCGCCAGGAGGACGCCGAGTGCGTGGCCGATGCATGCCAGCGCACGCCTGGCCACCTCCTGCTTCCCGCTGCTGCCTCGATGCCCAGGACGACGCCACGCAGTCTCCCTGACCCCCCTCTCACTCCCTCTCGCTCCTCCCCCTCCTCTATCCTCTCCCCACAGCACACCCGAGCGCGCTCGTCGCCGCCACTTGCTCCCACCGCGGCCACCGTCCACCACTCGCCTCGCTGACGCGTCCGGAAGAACCGCAACACCGCCCACGTCCCCTCCGCCGACTCACGCCTCGCAGGAGGCCCTACTTCATCGTCTTCATGGTCATCTTCAACCTCGGGCACCCGAGCCCCTCGCCGTTGATTCGCGCCATCAAGGACATCCTCGAGCCCGCTGGGCTGCTCTGCGTGATCCCCGTGAGCCCCTGAACCAATTCCCCCTCTCCTTTTCCCTATACGGCCACTGTAGTGGTCATATCCGTCGAGCCCGAAGCTCACCGCCGCCATCCATGCCGCCATCGTGGTAACCGCGGCCACAACTCGCACTTGAGCACTGCCGTGAGCTCAGCGGGTCCCCACGAACCCAACGCCGCCGCTCGAAGCTCCTGACTTGCACCACAGCACCCCGCGCCGCTCGGGGCCGAACTCCGGCGCCGCCGCGAGCTCCATTCCGGTGAACTCCGGCCACCCCAGCTTGATCTTCTGCCACACCTGGATGTGCGCGAAGCCCAGCAACCCATAGCCGCAAACCACACCCGAAACCACGCCCGAAACCACGCCCGCAAATATTTTAAAGGCTCCAAAAATGTTGGAATTTCGTGCTTAACCCCCCTTCTAATTACCCCCCCTGAGACTGACCAGTGGGCCCCAGGGCTTAGTCAAAGCTAATCAGCCCAGGTTTGACTCGGGGTTAACCCCAGTGTCACTGACGTGTGGCCCCACACGTCAGGTTTGACCTGGTCAGCCCTGCTAACGCCTCTGTGACGTCATGCTGACGCAGTAATTGATTTTCTGGATTTTAAATAATTCAGAGAATTTCAGAAAATATTTAAAACTTCTAAAATTCCTGGAAATTAAACCGTAGCTCAGAATGAAATAATTTATATATGAAAAATCATCGGAAAAATGCAAGGAATCCATTTATGCCAGTTTCATGCATGAAAAACCAACTTATACTTGTTGTATAAGTGAAAACGTAATAATGGCATGTTATATACTTAATTTGGGGTTTGCATATGAACCCTTGGTTCATATGGACTTCAACCAAATTGATGCTAGATGCATTAGGGCAAATCATAGCATCTTTGAAATGTCATCTTCATGCATCATATTGTTGCATATGGTTGTTTATTGATTGCCGGCACCGTCCCTTCTCGATAGGTTCTACTCCGGAAGGTCTCCCGAGTACCTGTCTGAGGAGCAGTGCTTCTTCGTGGATCTATCAGGCAAGCAAAGCCCCTTGAGCATCTCGATAAATCCCACTCTCTCGCTCCTGCTCCTTTTATTGCATTAGGACAACAACGATTCAAACTGCTACTTTCTGTTGCGGTAGCTGAACCAATTCCTCTGCATGACCTGTCATTGCCACAGTAAATAGTTGAAACCCACTAGCATGAGTAGGAGTTGCTTGAGACTTGATGTGCCTACTCATCCATGCTTGATTTCTTTATGCCAGCTATGCTTAGAGTTGTGTCAGGTCTGATTCATCGAGAATGAATCGGAGTGGTGAACATGTCCTACCGGTAAAGGCTAAGTGTGTGAACACGTTTTGGTAAAGGTAGCGATGAGAGGCCATGTAGGAGTACATGGTGGGTTGTCTCATTGGAACCTTCCTTAAGCACTGAGTTCTGTTTATGTTATCCAAGTCCAGTTACTACCACACATTGGGTTCTGGTTATCCGGCCCCTCTCGGCTTATTAATCCACTTGATCTCTGTCCAGGAGTTGCAACTAGTTTCTGGCATTTGTAGGTAGTGCTACTTGTCTACCAGGTGGTGTCCGACGGGACGGGCTTGGGATAGACTAGGCACCGTGGCACGGTGTACCAAGTGGAACCCGGATGGTGGGATTGGGAGCCCTGCACACATCGTTTGGGGCCGTACTGGAGACTTCGGCCGAAACTCCTTGCGGATGGAACTCGAATAGGCGATAAACTTGGACGAGAGACTTGTGTGGTTAGTCAGGTCGTGGCCGACACCCTCGCCCAGCTTCCGCTTGAAGGTTGCCGAGGTACATGACGTGTACAGGGCTATAAGTGGCGAGAGCGTGTGTGAAGAAGTATACCCCTGCAGGGTTAACATTATCTATTCGAATAGCCGTTTTCCTCGGATATGGAAACGTGGACGACTTATGTAGTACATAGACAACTTGAAGTGGATACTCTAAAATACGCAAGATAAGCGTGAGTGCTATGTATGGCCTTCTCGTAGGGAGACGGGAACGGATCCATAGTGGAGTATTGATATGGTGAATATGTGGACTCGTGTGCGTCTTCTCACCTCAAGGAAGTTTCTAATACTCGTAGTATTGATTAGCCACTGAGTCAAACTGGCTTGCTGCTGTTAACTCCACCACCCACCCCCCCTTGTTGATAATGTTGCATATGTAGATAGTTCTAATGTAAGACTTGCTGAGTACCTTTGTACTCACGTTTGCTTATTTATGTTTTGCAGTTGGTTACACTAGTGACTTTGTCGAGTAGCTTGTATCCCAGCTACAATCTTGTACCCTTGGGAGGGTCATGTTTAGTCAGGCTTCTTAGTCTTTTCCTTTTGTAGTTGTCTGTACTCAGACATGTAATGCTTCCGTTGCTTGTATGCTCTGAATGATGGGTCATGATACCCCTGTTTGTATTGAATGCTATGTGGCTCTTCTGGGCCTTTATTTATGAGTTTGAGTTATGTTGTGATGCCATGTTGTACAGCACATACTTGCATGTTATGCGTACGTGTAACGTGTATTGCTATGAGTGGGATCCGACAACCTAGTTGTTTACCTCTGGTAGCCTCTCTTAGGGGGAAATGTAGTCTTGTGCTTCCATGAGCCATAGTAGTCCGCTACAGCCCGGTTCACCGGAGTCCTGCTAGCCCAGCACTACTGCTCCGGAACACTTGACTGGCCGGCATGTGATTCACTTTGTTCCTGTGTCTGTCCCTTCGGGGAAATGTCATGCGGTGACTTCCGGAGTCCTGTTAGCCCAGTGCTACAGCCGGATGCATACGCTGTTGACCGACATGCTCGAGGTTGATTCATGTATGCCTGTCCCTGTAAGTTAGTGCTACTTTGGGTTCACTACTAGTCATGTCGGCCCGGGTTCTCTGTCATATGGATGCTAGCGACACTATCATATACGTTAGCCAAAAGGCGCAAACGGTCCTGGGCCAGGTAAGGTGGCACCCGTGGGAATACCGTGCTGAGGCCGCAAAGTGATATGAAGTGTTACATGCTAGATCGGTGTGACTTAGGATCGGGGTCCCGACAGAGAACCCAAGGCTACGAGAACACTACTAGGGAAAAGCCTACCAGCAGCGCGGGTTTTGGGCCTCTCAGTAGCGCGGGCACCGGCGCTACTAATAAGGCGCTATAGCTAACGTATAGCAGTTTGCTGGGACGCGCTACTGACAATGCGGCGCTACTGCTAAATTCCCCCCCTCGCTACTACTAGTTTATTTATTAGTTTTTTTCCTTCATATTTGTTTTGTATTTGTTTTGTTTTTGAATAGGCTTTATATAATAATCTTTAGCATATCATACACATACAAATGTAATCATAGCATACACTTACAATTAGTCTCATCAAATCATGTCATCATCATAATCATCATCCAACATAAAGTGGTCTCTCGTCATCATCTCGAAAATAGCGATACAAGTCTCGAATGATATGCAAATACATCATCATCCATCTAAACAATGATATACGCGAGAAGAGCTATCACTTTGAGAACATGAGTTCGTATCCCTCTTTCCGATTAGCGTGAACCTCTAAACTAACTACTGCCTGTCGCTCGGAAACTGGAAGGGCCTGACACTCCGGCCACTTGTCGTATATATATTCCTGGCATAGCACTTCTTCGCCATCTATGATCTATGCACCTGCATCATCACATGAGTCGATGGTATGCAACATATATAGTTGAGCAACAGAAAGAGCAGACTTGGCAAAAATAAAAACAACATATCATAAGCATAAATAACAAAGTTCATCGTACCCCAAAATGCCCTAACTAGAGTGATTTTCGCTAGTCGAGGAGGAGGACGGTTTAATTACATCATAAATAAAGTTTCATCGTGCATAACTCAAAGTTTTGTCATACAGAAAGTATGGACTAAACGGACACATTGTCATATATCGACAATCACTCCAACATGTCATTCCATCCATCCAAGTCAGGGAGATAGTCCCCAAGCCTAGTGAAAGGCTTCAGGTCGAGACACTGAGAGGCTATCCATGTTCGGACGTCTTCCCGCGACATTTGTCCTTCTCCGTAGAACATCCCTGTTTTTCCGACGACCTCCTTCATGATGATTTGGGCAAGTTCGCGCTGGATGTTATAGAACTCAGCTCGAAGTCAATGATCCTCGATATCTCCTATGTCCTTTGCCCATTGCAGAATATGGGCATCGCCGGAAGAAGGTTCCATGCGAAGGTTCTGGTGATCCCGTCTGCACTCCAGCATGTGGTGTAGGACATAGAATCCATCATTAAGAGAATCGTCCGATTGCTGGATGGAGTAGAAGTTGGTCTTATGGCCGAAGGCGACCCTGCCGCCCCTCATCTTCTTGTCCCTGACCTCTCCACCCAGTGATTGGTAGTGATACATAGCACTGTTGAGAACATCCTTGATGTGGGTGTAATCCTTTTTGTGAATGTTCTTCGACGTGTCCAAGTAAAGAGCGTGGGAGAATCGGGGGTAGAGGATGATGAGGACGGCGCGCCCGCCGCTGCGCAAAATAAGTCCTGAAATTAATTAGCCTCCACCGTGCAAATGAATGATTGAAATTGAAGGAAGGATAGCAGCGCGGATGACTTACACAGGATGATAAGGCACGAGAATCGCCCCCTTGTCCTTATTGGTGAGCATGAAACTGACGATGTAATCCCTCGCGTATTCATGGTGATTTGCGCAGACTCCCAAGAAGCCCTCCTGCATGTAGTATGGGTCAGCAACACAGATATGAGATATCTGCTCAACCCCGATGATGTAGTTCATGTGCAAGGCATAAAGGCGGACAAACGTAAAATCCAGCTTCTTCACATGAAACATGTCGAATATGTAATCGAATCGGAGGAAGAACTTATCCGCGGGGAAGTTGTCGACGTACGACATTTGCCGCGGAACATTAACCACGTAGAGTGGGTATCCTGGATCTTTCGAGGCGATGAGGTCTTTCTCTACCCGCAGCACATCGTCATGAAGTCTCTTTAGATCGCCGAATCTGGCCCGTAGCGCTGTTGCAGGTAGGATTGGTTGACCGAGGATATGCCAGTTATCCGCACCGGGGATATCTATACGGTCCTGAAGCCGAGGCTGCTGAGGCGGCTGGACCATAGAAACATCTTTTTTGCCTTTCCTCGCTCTCTTCCTAAACTTCTTTACTACCGGAAGGTCGTCCATAATATGTTGAGACGGCAATTCAGGCACCGACTCATGACGCTCAAACCCTGAGGAGACGCCAGTATAGACATATTGTTCAGCAGTGCCATCGTCGTCCTCATCCTCATCCATGGCGACGTCATCAGCGACTAATGTAGCCTCCTCCTTACCCCATCCGCTATCACCCAACCCGACACCCGATGATAATTGGGTAGGTGGGGTGTTGATGTTCATACCTTGCTGAGGCTGCGTGCTCATGGGTGTGCTCCTGGCCGCCTCCAGACGAAGCAGACTCTTTGGCCACAATAGGACCCACCCAACATTGCAACAATCACCAAGCCGCCGCGGTGTCTCGTCGTCATCCACCAGTAGTACTGGAGGAGGCAAATTCTCGTGGCCCGGTTTGACACTGGCCACGGAAACCTTGAAGACGTTCGGGGGGATCGGTCGGCTGTGGAACAATGGTTCCTTCAGCTCCATTATCGTCGCCTTCCCCACGTCCACCTTCTGGTCACCGATGGTGTACAATATGGTGCACGGGGTTTCGTCGGCCTGCAAAGAAAAGTCTGCGACGTGAGACATCCGAAAGGCAACGAAAACGGGAGATTATACATTTGTATTGAAGGGGGCGGTGTGACACATACTGTGAGGGCGTCAAGCTCAGCCAAAGACGAAGCACCGCCTAGCACGTCCGGTGCGGGAGCCGGTGCGGGAGCAGGTGCAGCTGCAGGTGCTGGTGCAATGCTAGTCGAGTTGCTCCCCGCCAAGAAGTCAGCAAGGGGAAAGTCTGCTGCATCTTTTTTTGGATTTTGCCTGGTCCAATTGAAAAAGGCCAGAACCAAGGTAGTAGAAATATCTAAAGCCACCTGTTTTGCGGCAGCTACCGCTGTTGCGACTGTCTCAGTTGATTTCTTCTCAACCGCAATCTCAACCCTCTTGTCGATGTTTTCTTCATTTAACCTCCGTCTTTCCTTTCTCTCCTCCGTGGTCTCATGGTAGTACTTCTTCCACGTGGCGCCGTCTCCGACACCGTGCACGCGTCCATACGATGGTCGAGTATCCACCGGTTGTTGTTTCAATATGTTCAACGCCCGGTTGAATGGAGTGTCCCACTTGATCCTCGCCAATGCCTCAGACGGCGGGTCGCTTTCGCCGCAATCCTGTGCTTCTCTCTCTGCAAAAGGCACAACGATCATTTACAAATATGACTAACGTGTGCAGTTGAATTGATCAGAAACTAAAATTACCAGCAGTCTCATGAACTCTGTAATGACCGGTGTTGTCTCGTAAACCTTTTTCACTGGGTCCCAACGGTGCCGGGCCCTGAGGACGTCACGCTCCTGCGGGACGGTGAACAACGCCAAGGGGTCTGGGATGCCCAGACTCGCGGCTTCCGCGTCCTCCTTGGCCCATTTGGACCTCTTTCCGTCGTAACCACGGCTTTCGAGGTGTTAGCTCCCAATGTTCCTCTCTTGAAGCCCCTCATGTACTTAGACCTTTTTTTGGCACCTTCGGCCTCGCAAGCCTCCTTGAATATTTGAAACTGCTCTTTCGTGATTGTCGGATTATCCTTTACAATCTCGGAGTAGGGTTCCTTCTTGTCGATGATCCTTGCTTTCACTCGATTTTTCCAGGCGGCCAACGCGTCGCTAAACTTGGTCATGGTGTGTTTGTTTATCTTCTTCATTGCCGGGTCCTCATCTGGATCTTTATAATCCTTCTCATTCTGGCCTGGGAACAAGAATATCTGGTGAAACTTCTTTAGGAGGGAGCTCCTCATATTTTCTATCTTCTGTAGTTTCTCATCGTTGATGGTGGCGGTTGTCCGTACGATGCAGCCTATTTGATTGTCGTAGCATCGACGCGCTTCCTCGGGCGCTGTTGGATCAAAATTGCCGTCGTCCACCTCCGTGACCACCACTCTAGTAGTCCTAAATTTGTTAGGAACCCGTTGCATCTTTGCTTTCGGTTCAACACTGGCTCCGCTCCCCGAGGCAGCGCCGGTCTCGGTCTCGATGTCGGTCTGAGTCTGAGCGCCGGTCTCAGTCTCAGCACCGGTCTATGTGTCGGTCTCAGTCCCCGATGCCATCGGTGGGCCCAGCAATAACATCGGTTGATCATCAGTAAGGCTAAAAAATTCATCTGCCGCCCGGTAGGCGTCGTCGCAATCACTAGAACCCTATCCTTCATCGTTGCTAGCCATGTTTCCTATGATTAAATCTAGTCAATTAATTCTAGACCTAATAAAATGAATAATGACATAAAAAAGGCCTATTGTTTTTGCAGGAATGTTGACTCCTTCCTGGTGCGGCAAATCACGGGCACTCGATATGTCCTAGTTTGTAGCACAAGTCATGCCGAAATTCACGGTAAATTTCAGCATGAGCTTTGCTAAAAAGTGGACAAATCGAGAACCTAAAATTTGACAGAAAAGAAATGAATCAACATTCCGGCAAAACATAGGCCACTAAGCATCATTCCCTGCAAACAGTGTCCAAATATACACGAGCAACCACATGTGCAAACAGTGTAGAAGAAAATTCATTTAACTACTAATAGAACAAAATTCAGTTAACTTTAGTGCTCTATAATGATGAAAGGAAAAAATTTCAGTTAACTACTAATTTCATTCATTTTGGTTATTCATTTAACATCACCTAGTTAACCTACTGTACCAATACTACTAGTAGCACTACTAACCTAATTAACCTAGCAAAACTCTAGTGCCCTAACTGAAAAACATCTAATTAACATCTAATTTTTTCTCTAAAATACAGAGAGAGATGAGTGAGGGGGGTGGGGGACTTACAGAGAGGGGAGAGACGATGGCGGGGAGGTGCTCAGTGACAGAGGTAGGGGCGGAGAGGGCCGGCTCGGGCACGGGCAAGGGCGGTCCTGGGCGGGCTTGGGCGGCGGTGAGGTGGAGGGCGCCGACGGTGACGTGGAGGGCGGCCTTGGGTGGCGGCTGTGAGGCTGAGGGCGGCCTCGGGTGGTGGCGGTGAGGCTGAGGGCGGCCTCGGGTGGCGGCGGTGAGGCTGGGAGCGGCCTTGGGCGGCGGCGGTGAGGAGACGGCGGCGAGGGCGAGGGATGATTTGGGGAAGAATTGGTGGCCGGGGGCGGGGTGGGGGGAAACCGCTGTTTAAGTGAAACTTAACGGTAGCGCATTTTCGGAAACGCGCTATAGCTAAGTTAGCTATAGCGCGTTCACTGAAACCCGCTACTACTATTCCTTTCTCCTTTTTTCCCTTTTTTCTTTTATTTTCCTTTACATTTTATTTTTTCCCTTTCTCCTTTTTCTATTTCTTTCATTTTCATTTACTTTTCTACTTGTTTTTCACTTTATTTTATTTCCGTTAGCAGCAGCGCTTTACACGTAAGCACGCTGCAGCTAAGGAGATTGGCAGTAGCGCTGGGCCATTATACGTGCTACTGCTAGGTTGGGCTAGCCATGTGCGCCCAGTTCAAACGTAGCAGCAGCGCTTTTCGCTAGTACGCGCTACTGCTAAAGTCATAGCAGTAGCGCGGTTTATTTACGCGTGCTGCTACTAAGTAGCAGCAGCGCTTGATTTTGTACAGCGCTACTGGTAAAATTCTGTGTATAGGCTTTTCCCTAGTAGTGGAATGCCAAGTTGTTTAAAGAAAAGGTTGAAAGATGGCATGACAAAAGAATACAAAAGCGTGAGTTTAATGTAGGTGATCATGTTTTGCTATACAACTCTCGTTTAAGATTTTTGCAGGAAAACTTCTCTCTAAATGGGAAGGTCCTTACATTATCGAGGAGGTCCATCATTCCGGTGCCATCAAAATCAACAACGCCAAAGGCACAAACCCGAAGGTGGTGAATGGTCAAAGAATCAAACATTATACCTTAGGTACTCCCATAAATGTTGAGACCAATATAATTGACACTGTAACACCGGAGGACTACATAAGGGACACTTTCCAGAATGTTTCAGACTCCGAAAAATAATAGGTATGTCATACGGTAGTTAAACCCACTCCAAAATAGATCTAATGGCAATTTTTCTCCGTTTTGGAATATTTAAAAAATTAGGAAAATTAAAAGTAGTCCGAAGAGCACATGAGGCTTCCACAAGGGTGGAGGGCGCGCCCCCTACCTTGTGGGCACCGCGTGTGCCCACCGGACTCCATTTTCTTGCACAATACTTCTTTTGGTCGGTAAAAATTCATTATATAATCTCCTGAAGGTTTTGACCACTGTACCATGACAAAATCCTTTGTTTTTCTTTCGAGCTATTTTTCTAACAGATCCAGGTCACCATGACGTCTCCAAGCGCCCCCAAGAAAAGTTTTTCGAGAAGGTTATAAACCCCTACCTTGCGAAGGTGCTGCGACATCCTCAAGCCATTAAGATGCATGAGGGGGTGCTGCACATCCATGATGTTGAGGGGCTAAAGAAGACCGGAAGCGTGGAGACAAGACTCGAAGCAATGGAGCAAGAAGTTTTCAAGTGCCAAGGGATGGTAGAACATGGACTCAACGCCAATCACATGATGATCGCGGACTTCACCAACAATCACAAGCTGGATGCCAAGAACATCGGGGACGCCATCTTCAAGCTTCATGAGAAAATTGAGCATCTCCAAGCCCAGATCTATGACCTTCAAAACCAAAACTGTGAGTATGAATACATATTTAAGAGGATGAGTTTGGCTATAGATTTGAGGATCCCGGAGACTCGTTCATCTTTCTATGATGGTGAGCCTATGCCTTGGAAGATGGATGACAAGCCTACATCATCAACAACTCCATCATCACCACCTCCGAAGAAAGGGACTTAAATACATGGGTATGGGCACTCCCCTTGGCAACTTCCAAGCTCGGGGGAGGTGCCCTGGTATCCTATCACCATCACCATCACATCTTTATCTTTATCATTTTTCTTAGTTTGATCATTTTGGTTATATCTTGATCTAGTAGAAAAAAGTTTTAGTATGATCTAGATTTGAGTTTTGTTTGGAGATCTATCTATGTAATCAAGTCCATGAGTTATATGTAATAAAGAGTAGTTCTGAGTTGAGGGCTTTGCTATGTTGCTATGATCTTGAGGAAGTTAAAGACAAGAGAGGAATAAAAAGAAAAAAAAAAGATCATATAGTGATCTTATGGAGAGTAAGGACTTCACATATAAAGAGTATGATGAATAAAATTTGTTGAGAGTTGACAAACATAGTTTTGGTAATTGTTGCAATTAATAGGAAGTAATAAAGAAAGAGAGGCTTCACATATAAATATACTATCTTGGACATCTTTTGTAATTGTGAGCACTCATTAAAATATGACATGCTAAAAAGTTGACGCTGGACAAGGAAGACAACATAGTGAGTTATGTTTTCTTATATCTGAATAGAAGTTATATTGCCATGGATCCTCCAACATGTTGAGCTTGCCTTTCCCTCTCATGCTAGCCAAATTCTTTGCACCAAGTAGAGATACTACTTGTGCTTCCAAACATCCCTTAAACCAGTTTTGCCATGAGAGTCCACCATACCTACATATGGATTGAGTAAGATCCTTCAAGTAAGTTGTCATCGGTGCAAGCAATAAAAATTTCTCTCTAAATATGTATGATCTATTAGTGTGAAGAAAATAAGCTTTATACGAACTTGTGATATGGAAGAAATAAAAGCAACGGACTACATAGTAAAGTTCTTTATCACAAGAGGCAATAAAGTGACGTTCTTTTGCATTGAGATTTTGTGCATCCAACCATAAAAGCGCATGGCAACCTCTGCTTCCCTCTGCGAAGGGCCTATCTTTTACCTTTATCTTCTACCCTTATGCAAGAGTCATGGTGATCTTCACCTTTCCTTTTTACACTTTTTCCTTTGGCAAGCACTATGTGTTGGAGAACCCCAGATATATATTTATCCACTCAGATGTAGGTTATCATAAAGTATTATTGTTGACATTATCCTTGAGGTAAAAGGTTGGGAGGCGAAACTATAAGCCCCTATATTTCGATTGATACTTTGTACCCATAAGTATTGCGTGAGTGTTAGCAATTGTGGAAGACTAAATGATAGTTGAGTATGGGGACTTGCTGAAAAGATCTTATGACTCTTTCGGATGTTATGATAAATTGCAACTACTTCAATGACTGAGATCATAGTTTGTTAGTTTTGAAGGAAGTTTCTGATTCACACTTTACCTTGTGAATGAATTGGTACTTTAGCATAAGAAATTATATGACAATATATGTTGCTATTCTAAAGATGATCATGATGCCCTCATTTCTGTATTTTATTTTATGGACACCTCTATCTCTAAACATGTGGACATATTTTTCGATTTCGGCTTCCGCTTGAGGACAAGCGAGGACTAAGCTAGGGGGAGTTCATACGTACATTTTGCATCATGCTTTTATATTGATATTTATTACATTATGGGATGATATTACACATTATATCCAATAATTATGTCTTTTCTCTCTTATTTTACAAGGTTTACATGAAGAGGGGAGAATGCCGGTAGCTGGAATTCTGGACTGGAAAAGGAGCAAAAATTAAAGACCTATTCTGCACAACTCCAAAAGTCCTGAAACTTTACGGAGAATTATTTTGGAATAAATAAAAAATATTGGGTGAAGAAAGCACCAGAGGGGACCACCTGCCATCCACAAGGGTGGAGGGCGCGCCCCACCCCCATGGGCGCGCCCCTACCTTGTGGGCCACCTGGCAGGCCCCCGATGCCCATCTTCTTCTATAAGGTGTGTTTTGACCTGGAAAAAATCGGGAGGAAACTTTCGGGATGAAGCAACGCCGTCTCGAGGTGGAACTTGGGCAGAACCAAACTAGGGCTCCGGCGGAGCTGTTCTGCTGGGGAAACTTCCCTCCGGGAGGGGGAAATTGAAGCCATCGTCATCACCAATGATCCTCTCATCTATAGGGGGTCAATATCCATTAAAATCTTCACTAGCACCATCTCCTCTCAAACCCTAGCTAGTTCATCTCTTGTATCCGATCTTTGTCTCAAAACCTCAGATTGGTACCTGTGGGTTGCTAGTAGTGTTGATTACTCCTTATAGTTGATGCTAGTTGGTTTGTTCGGTAGAACATCATATGTTCAGATACTTTATGCATATTAATACCCCTCTGATTTTGAACATGAATATGATTTGTGAGTAGTTACGTTTTGTTCATGAGGACATGGGAGAAGCCATGCTATAAGTAGTCATGTGAATTTGGTATTCGTTCGATATTTTGATGAGATGTATGTTGTCTTTCCTCTAGTGGTGTTATGTGAACGTCGACTACACGACACTTCGCCATTGTTTGGGCCTAGGGGAAGGCATTGGAAAGTAATAAGTAGTTGATGGGTTGCTAGAGTGACAGAAGCTTAAAACCTAGTTTATGAGTTGCTTCGTAAGGGGCTGATTTGGATCCATATGTTTCATGCTATGGTTAGGTTTACCTTAATACTTCTTTTGTAGTTGCGGATGCTTGCAATAGGGGTTAATCATAAGTGGGACGTTTGTCCAAGGAAGGGCAGTACCCAAGCACCGGTCCACCCACATATCAAATTATCAAAGTACCAAACATGAATCATATGAACGTGATGAAAACTAGCTTGACGATAATTCCCATGTGTCCTCGGGAGCGCTTTCATTTATATAAGAGTTTGTCCAGGCTTGTCCTTTGTTACAAAAAGGATTGGGCCATCTTGCTGCACCTTATTTACTTCTATTACTTGCTACCCGTTATAAATTACCTTATCACAAAACTATTTGTTATCGATAATTTCAGTGCTTGCAGAGAATACCTTACTGAAAATTGCTTATCATTTCCTTCCGCTCCTCGTTGGGTTCGACACTCTTACTTATCGAAAGGACTATGATAGATCCCATATACTTGTGGGTCATCACTGGGTAGTGAATTTCTCTTTAGACCTCACTCTATTCTGTTCTCACCCCTCTAAACCTATCAGATGCCTCCGAGACGTGACCCTGGATTTGTCTTCCCACCGAAGCTCACTCAGTTGATCCAACAACAGAATGCCTTGATGCAGTTGCTAGTCTAGAACCAAGGCAACAACAACAACAACAACAACAACAACAACAACAACAACAACAACGACAACAACAACAACAACAACAACAACAACAACAACAACAACAACAACAACAACAACAACAACAACAACAACAACAACAACAACAACAACAACAACAACAACAACAACAACAACAACAACAACAACAACAACAACAACAACAACAACAACAACAACAACAACAACAACAACAACACCACACCGCCACCACCACCAGTTGACGCCTTAGCCCATTTTCTAAGGTTGAATCCACCGGTGTTCTCTAGTAGCACCGAGCCGATTGTAGCTGATGACTGGCTCCGCAGGATTGGAAGGGAGCTGACCACCATAGGTTGCATGGATGCTGAGAAGGTGCGCTTCGCCGCACACCAACTGGATGGACCCGCAGCCTCATGGTGGGAGAACTACACTGCCACTTTTCCCGTGGCCAATGTCACTTGGGATCAATTTCAGCAAGCATTCCGCACTGCACATGTCTCAGCTAGAGCTATGAGTATGAAGAAGTGTGAGTTTCGCAACTTACGCTAGGGAAATCGTACTATGGGGTAGTACATGGATGAGTTCAGCAAGTTAGCTCGCTATGCTCCAGATGATCACTACTAGGAAAAGGGCTATAGATAGGATTGACACTAATGGCGCACCGGGGAAGTAGTGCACCACTACTATATACTAATGGCGCACCAGTTGGTGATGCACCATTAGTGTGGAAGACACTAATGGCGCACCAGAAAATAGGTGCGCCACTAGTGATAATTTTTTTTTCATTTTTACATACATACTAATGGCGCATCCTACCGAAGTGCGCCATTACTAGTTCTAACTAGTAATGGCGCATCCTACCGCAGTGCGCCATTACTAGTTCTAACTAGTAATGGCGCACCAGACAGGGAGTGCGCCAGTACTGAATTTTTTTTATTCTTTTTTTGCAAAACTACTAATGGCGCACCGCCTCACAGTGCGCCATTACTAGTTTAAACTACTAATGGCGCACCCTGTAAAAGTGCGCCATTAGTATATATATATATATATTACTTTTCTGCAAAATTACTAATGGCACACCACCTACAGGTGCGCCATTAGTAACCAGGGTTACTAATGGCGCATTTGCAGGTGGTGCGCCATTAGTAATATGGGACCCCAACAAGATATTTTGGACAGCCACACCTACCCACTCACTTTCCCCACTTCATTCCCTCCACCTCCTTCTCCAAGCTTTTGGCTGCCTCCTCCTCCTCACCTCATTTCCACCGTAGATTCATCAAAATTAAGTGGTGAAATTACCTTTTTTTGATAGGTAAGTAAGGGGAAAACTATCTTCATGATGTAGATCTACTTTTTTTCTCCCTAGCTCGCTCCAACGTAACAACGTGCACATGCACTTTTTGTGGCCTAGCTAGATCTATGTATGTTTGTGGTGTTGCATGTGTTTGTGGTGTTGCATATATGTTTGTGTTTGCAGGTACCGGTATTTGAAATGCGATAGTTGCCAATATTTTGCCGGAATGTTGATTCATTTCCGTTTCGGCGAGAATTTTGGCACTATGCATTCTTTTTGGTCCTATTTTTAGGGAAGGTCATGCCAAAAATTTTCTTGGTTCTAAAATATCGTTTTGCTCTACCCCGCAGGCGACCATGGTCCGCACGATGACCGAAGGCATCGTGAATAGGTTTTTGAGCTCCGTGAAGGTCGAGATGCTTGAAAAGAACGAGACAGAGATAAGATGTCCATGTCAAAGATGCAAGCTAAAGAGTCTTATTGCGGACCCGGATTCCGGGCAGGTGCGGGACCACCTGCTCTTGCATGGTTTCATGGATGGCTATAGGTGGCAAGGTGATGAAGATGACTATGAAGTCATCCATGGGGACCGGGCAAGAAATGAGGAAAGGCAACAAGACAAGTACCACTGCGGCAAGGGCGGGCGAGAAGACGAAGAATCTCCAGGACATGATCACGACGGTGATGCTGTACACAGTCATCATGTAGAAGATGTCGTACATGATGATGAGGAAGATCAAGACGAAGGGCATGATCATGAAGATGAAGATGCCGGAGCAGACGACGATGGAGGCTGGGTGCAGGACCCTCATATTCAAGAGTTGCTTCTCAAGCAGACGGATAACGCAAGAGCTGCCGCCCGAGAGAAAGCCAAGCTGGATCAACTGGAGATAGACGCGGTTACTCCATTGTATGAAGGATGCAGGCCCGAGGATACCCGCCTGAAAGTAACGGTCATGGCTCTGGAGATGAAGGTAAAACACAAAATGACCGACGCATGCTTCGACGAGAACATGTCATTCTGGCACGAACGTCTTCCCAAGGGGAACAAGTGCCCGACCAATTTCGAGGAGGCGAAGAAAATTGTGTGTCCTCTGGATTTACCGCACGTGAAATACCATGTGTGCATGAACAATTGCATCATTTATCGGGACAAGCACGCGGAGTCTACCATATGTCCGGTGTGCGGCGTCACTCTATACAAGAAGAGGAAGAAAGCTCCTCGAAAATCAGTGTGGTACTTTCCGATCACTCCTCATCTGCAGTGGTATTTCGCGGACCCTAAGGTAGCAAAGCTCCTGCATTGGCACGCGGATAGGGAGGAGAAGAAGCGGGAAGATGATGGAAATGATCTGGAGATAAATAAAAAAGACAAGATGCTGAGTCACCCTAAGGATGCAAGCCAGTGGCAAGCGTTGAACTTCGAATACCCAGAATTTGGGAAGGATCCAAGGAACATCATGCTGGGCGCAAGCACCGATGGAGTCAATCCGTTTGGCAGCCAGAGAAGCACACATAGCACCTGACCTGTGTTTGTGTGGATGTACAACCTTCCCCCCTAGTTGTGCATGAAGAGGAAGTACATTCACATGAGTATGCTAATTGAAGTGCCAAAACAACCAGGGAACGACATCAATCTATATCTAGGGCTGCTGAAAGAGGAGCTAGACACGCTGTGGAAAACGCCAGCCAATACGTGGGACGCTGCAGAGAAAGAATATTTCCCTATGAGAGCCGCACTGCTCACGACGGTGCACGACTATCTCGGTTACGGATATCTCGCGGGGCAGGTAGTCCACGGATTTTCTGGATGCGTAGGGTGCATGGATGACACAACGTATCGCCAGCTAGATAGAGATCCCGGGTCTTCAAAAACCGTGTTCATGGGACATCGAAGGTGGCTTCGCGATGATGACCCATGGAGGAAACGCAAGGATCTGTTCGATGGTGAAACCGAACCCCGAAAACGCCCGCGTATGAGGAGCGGCGAGGAAATAGACGAGCTGTTGAAAAATTGGAAAGATTGCCCACTGCCGGGAAAGAAGCAAAAGGCGCTAGAGCCGGGAAAGAAGCGAAAGGCGCCAGAGCCGCTGCTGAAGGTATGGAAAACGAGGTCTATTTTCTAGGACTTGCCATACTGGAAGATCCACCGTGTGCCTCACACCCTTGATGCTATGCATATCACGAAGAACGTGTGCGAGAGTCTGCTTGGTACCCTGCTCAACATGCCAGAGAGGACCAAAGATGGGCCGAAAGCAAGGGCAGACTTGAAATCAATGGGCATCAGGCAGGAGCTTCACGCTAATGATGATGATGATGAGGCGAAGAAGGACACAGAAACTCGTCGTAAAGGCAAAAAGGCCAAGAAGACCGGAAGTGACTACCCTCCCGCGTGCTTCACTCTAAGTCAGGAGGAGATCGAGCAGTTTTTCACTTGCCTCGTAGGAGTAAAACTTCCTTACGGTTATGCGGGGAAGATAAGCAGATACCTAGACCCACCGAAGCAGAAGTTCAGCGGGATGAAGTCTCACGACTGTCACGTGCTGATGACGCAGATACTTCCAGTTGCAATCCGTGGGATCATGGACGCGCATGTCCGTGAAACACTATTTGGCCTATGCAACTTTTTCGACGTCATCTCTCGGAAGTCGATTGGCGTGAGGCAACTCAGAAGGCTACAGGAAGAGATCGTGGTGATACTATGCGAGCTTGAGATGTACTTCCCGCCCGCATTCTTTGACGTTATGGTGCATCTGCTGGTCCATATCGTGGAGGATATCATCCAACTCGGGCCGACGTTCCTGCACAGCATGATGCCATTCGAAAGGATGAATGGTGTCATCAAAGGATACGTTCGCAACATGTCACGTCCAGAGGGAAGTATAGCCAGGGGTTTCTGACCAAAGAGTGCATCTCCTACTGCACGAATTATCAAGGCATCGAGAACTCTGTTGGTCTGCCCATCAACAGGCACCTCGGCAGGCTCGCTGGATGGGATCACCGTGAGGGTCGCCGCGAAATGCATGTCGACTTCGAGGGTCGACTCGCCGACTTTGAAAGAGCAAACCTAGTCGCGCTACAACACATAGACGTGGTAGATCCTTGGGTGGTAAAGCACAAAACCTTTATTGAGAAGACGTACAATGACCGAGGCCAACAGAAGATGGACGGAGATATAATCAAAGAGCACAACTCATGTTTCACGCGTTGGTTCAAGCAGAAGCTTCTGTCGTACCCTTTACATGAGGATTCTTCCGCGGAAGAACAACTCATATTCGCCTTGTCACAGGGCGCCGAGCACAACCTGATGACCTATGAGATGTACGATATCAATGGCTACACATTCTACACCGAGAACAAGGACATGAAGAGCGATGGTTATCAGAACTCTGGGGTAACGATGGAATCCTACACCGATAACGACAAGGATAGATACTACGGAAGGATCGAGGAGATCTGGGAGCTGAGCTACGCTGGAGAGAAGGTCCCGATGTTCCGTGTCAGATGGGCCAAGAGCGTCCTAAAAGAAGACCGGTATTTCACCACCATGGTTATACCCGAAGCCAAATCCAAGACCGCGGGCGCAAACTTCACCGCGAGAAATGAGCCATGGGTACTGGCTTCCCAAGTGGACTAATGCTTCTTCATTACCGACCCGTCAAAGCCCAGTCGTGTTGTCGTGAGGAGAGGCAAAAGGAAGATCATCGGAATGGATGGAGTAGCCAATGAGCAAGACTTTGACAAGTAGCAGCACACACCACAAGAAGAAGCAGGACCACCCTACCTAAAGGACGTCCGTTCCATAGAAGAACTCCATTTGCGAAAAAGAAGGGCAAGAAGATTGTGAACAGATAGCTAGCTAAGATCGATTGTATTTAAATCGTAGTCTTCATTTCTCGATTGTATTTCATGGGCACTTTTTGATATCATGAATATTTTTCAATTTCACGGGCACTTTTTGAATTCATGAGGACACTCGATCTCGATCCCCCTCCACCGCCGCTGACGAGCACCCGGCCCCCCGCACCCTCCCCCGCTCCACCGCCGCCAACGGGCACCCCCCGCACCCTCCCCCGCTCCACCGCCGCCGCTGATGATATTTTCAAGTAACAAATTTGAACATATTTTTTAAAAAATTATTACTGTTTTTATAAAAAAATATTACTGTTATGATTTAAACAAGTTTGAACATATTTAAACATAAATAAATATCAAACAACATTTAAAATGCAAAAAAAAAATATTGCAGAGCCTGGGAATCGAACCCAGGACCTCCTGGTGTGTGTGCTGCGTGCTGACCAGTCGGGCTAGTGGGCGGGTTCTGATGTGGATTGGGTTAGGTGCAATATAACCTGTGCTCGAACTGTAATAAAAAAACATTCTAATGGCGCACCGCTGCGGGGTGCGCCATTGCTATCTAAAAAAAGATTTCTAATGGCGCACCGAGGTGTGGTGCGCCATTAGTAAGCTTCCCCCTAGCTATCCTCCCTCTCCCTCGCCAGATCCCCTTCGACCCTCTCTCCCTCGCCACCAGATCCACCCGCGCGCTGCCCCGACCCACGACGCCGCCGCCCCGACCCTCACCGGACTCCACCCCCGCCGCCCCCGCGCTCCCGTGCCCCCACCCCCGCCGCCCCGACCCTCGCCGGACTCCACACCCTCGCCGCCTCCAGAGAGACCACCCCTCGCCCAATTCCCCCTCTTTCCCCATCGAGCCGCCTCCTCCTCGGCTCATACTCGACCGCGAGAGCTCGTGCGGTGACCGCACTCGCCGTCGTCATTGTCGCATCCACCGTCATACCCACGCCAAGATAGTGTGTCCCCCGGCTTCACCGTTGTCTACAAGTCCAGATCGAGCCAGGGCACCGCCGAATGATGGGATCGAGATCGTCTTCTTCCTTCTGCCGTCGGCTATTTTGCCTCGATCCGCGCCGCCTCGACCGCCCCTGACCTCGCCGAGTTCGCCTACGCCCCCCCTGTGAGCCCATCCGTCGATCCCCTTCTTCCTTCACGTGGATCCATCGTCGTAGATGTTGCTGCCCGCTAGACCCAAGCTCGCTCCGCCCCCGCGCCCTCTGGCCGCTTCGCCCGCGTCCTCCTGCAGTCACCTGCACCCGTCACCGCTGCTGCTCTATTGCCGCCGCCTGTTGCTAGCTGCACCACGGCCGCTTCTTGCTAATCTTGCTAGCGCTGCAGCTACTGGCGGTCATGGCCATGGCCATGGCCATGTGCTTTGTGTGTGTGTGTGTACAAAGCCGTATGGACTTTGTGTGCGTGTGTGTACAAAGCCTGTATTGATGATGCTCAACAGAGATAGGAGTAGTAGTGGTGGCCATCTAGTTGGACTACTACTGCTAGGACTTGCTCCAGATTTTAGGATTTCTTTTCTTTTAGGATTTATTTTCTTCTAGGACTAGGTTTTTATTATTTTTCTATTGTGATTTTTTTTTGAGCTCTTTCTTTTTCATTTCCTACTATCCTTATGCTAATTATCTTAAATTGTTATGATGTGTGTAACAGGATTAGATCTTGGATTTGCTAGTGGACTTTGGGAGTTTCTTAGCTAGCTTGGTGACTCCATATTTTTCACTATTTCAGCAAGTCTTTTGTAAGCATTAAACTTTCAGCACTACATTTCTATCTTATGTGTACATCTGTCTGCTTCCAATTGCTATATATGTATTGTTGTTACTAAAAATGATGAAGCTCCTGTCAATTGTTATACATATATATGTGTATGATGATCCTCCTTTCCTGCAGTAGTATAACTAGGATATAAAGCACATTGAACTAACAATCTTGTATGGTGCCTAAACTACAATGATTCAGGAACATCAGATGACATAGCATGTGGATATTGACATAGGATGAGTAGATTAATATGTGAGCCAAAAGTGATGGACAAACCTCATGCTAGGAATTCTCGAGGGTTGCAGTACATGGAATGCATTTGCAAATGCAGCCAAAACCTGATATATACCAAAAAATTGTATAGAAATATGCTGAATTTTCTGCTCTGATTGTTGCTCAAAGAAATTTAGCAAAAAAATGGGGTCCTGGGAGACGCCGCTGCTGCTTGAGGCCCTTGAGAGGCCCTTCGTGTCGTGATGATTTTGCAGGTACCCCGAGAGGCCCTTGAGTTTGCCGGAATGTCGATTAACTTCCGTTCTGGCAAATTCGGGTACTCCATATGTCCTGTTTTCAGCAAAGGTCATGCTGAAATTTTTCATGAATTTTAGCATGACTTTGCTAAAAATCGGACATATGAGGTACTTGCTACTAATGCATGGGCCGGGGTATCTTAGTACTTAATTAAGTAGGATCAACTGCCCCTTTATTCTTGCTGCATTAAACCATAGGTGGCAATAGAGCCAAGTGATTAGGCCCAACTTAGAAATTCTCCTCAGCATCGATAAACCCTAGATGATAAACTCAACATAGGCGGCAATAGAGCCAACTGATTAGTGCCAAGTGATTAGACCCAACCTAGGATGCCTCGGCATTGATAAACCCGAAATGATGAAAACTTAGCATTTAGGGTGCCTCGGCATCGACACACCCTAAATGATGAAACCTTGGCTTTTAGGGTGCCTCGGTGTCAATGAGAACCTAAATGATGTACGCTTAGGCTTTTAGGGTGCCTCGGCGTCGACAAACCCTAAATGATAAAAGCTTAGCTTTTAGGATGCCTCGGTGTCGACAAACCCTAAATGATGAGACCATGATCTTGTTCCTTGACAATAACCAACTTTTTGACCAAACTTTTTTCCTATTTAGAGCGAAACATGGCCCACAACGATGAGGCCGGCGGTTCGGGCGGCAAGCAATTCTGGGAGCTATCCCAGGAGTTGGAGGAAGAACCTCACCGCTATGAGGACGCCGCGGAAGACACCGATCCTGACTACACAACCCCTAGTGGCGTCGGGGATGACACCACTGATGATGGCGCCGCAGATGCCACCATTGATGATGGCGGCGCACGCACAGATGGCAGCCAACCGAAGAGGCAATGGAAGGACCAGCGCCCGAACGTGCTCGGCACCGTCAGGGAGGAATTTACTGAAGTGAACTCCGACGGGCATCCGACGGCGCCCAAACACGTAGTCAAGGGGTACTCGATTCAGCTTGGGTGCATTCTTCGGAGCACCGCCTCGATCAACACCGAGAACCTAAGGCATAAGGACTGAGGGAATTTGCGCAGCCTCCTCTTCACGAAGCTGCACGAACGATACAAGTTCCCCGCTGAGTTCGCAAACACACGCCTCTCGGGTAATAAAGTGAACGGTGCCGCCCTCACGACGATGAGCACGGCCCTGTCTACTTGGAAAAGCACGGTGAAGGCAATGTTTGACAAAGGTGATAGTTATGAGAAGATCAAGGAGAAATATCCTTTGATGAGCGAAGATGACTACAAGGAGTTCAAGATCAAGTGCGAGAGCCCCGCAACCTCCGAATCAAGTCAGTGGGGGAAAGAAATGCAGCAGTTAAACATAGGGGTCCACCAACTCGGTCCCGGCGGTTACAGAGTGGCGGAGCCTGTATGGGACAAGGAGGAGGCGGAGCGTGCCGAGCAAGGCCTACCGCCCCGCTTCGAGAAATACAGTGACAAGCAGACCAGGAACTTTCTCAGGGCCCAGTACAAGGAGGACCCGGTAACAAAGGAGCTTACCACGGATCCGAAGACCAAGGAGCTTGAGCTTGTTCTGGTAAGGAATACACCCTCGCGTAATTAGCTCCATATGGTTGCATTCTAATTAATCCCCAATTTTTCTAAATGGTTCACGTTCCTTCCGCAGGACAAAGAAAGCAGTAGTGCAGGGTCGTCTCAGAGCTCCCCTTTCGACACCCCTTTGAATAGGGCATTGAATGTAATGAAAAACAGGGATAAGCTCAATAAGTCGACGTCAGTTGGTCGTGTGGTCGGCAAAGGCTTGTCCACAAAATGGTCGTCATACTATGGCGCTGGTGGGCGAAAGGAGAAAAAGACCAGCTCGGAAAGCCAGTCATGCGAGGTTGAAGCACTCAAGGCGCAAGTGGTGCGGATTCCGGAGATGGTCCAAGAGCAAGTGCAACAACAACTGGGATCGACGCTTACCGGCATTATGCCTACCTTGATTCATGGGATAACGACGTGGATTGCGAGTGGCCAACAGGGGCCGCCCCCGATTCCCAGCTTCACGGCTAGCAACTCACACAACGCGCAGGCGGCGCCATTGGTGTCTCTGGCGACAGCGGTATTGGTGTCTACGGCGGCGGCGCCATTGGTGTCTCCGGCGGCGGCGGTATTGGTGTCTCCGACACCGGCATTGGAGCTTAATGCACCCGTGTGTACACCGGCCGGCACCTCGCCAGCAAGCGGCCCCTCCGTCAGTTGCACGCCTGCCGTTGGCGGTGCCTCGACATTAGCTGAGCTCGACGGCATCACGGTAACTAAGCCTCTTGGCCGAGGACTTCATCTCCCTGCCTTTGACTGGCATCCCTGACACCCTACATGTTTTTGCAGGGCGCCGCCAATGTTCGTTGCACTCTCCTGCACTTCGTGGGCGGCGAGTTGGTCGATGTCGCCAAGGGCAGAATCGTTCAACCGGGCAACCCCGTGTTCCATGGTAATCTGATGCCACCCACAATGTATAGGGTTGAAGTAGTTCGGGTGCTGCCAGGCTGCGACGAGCTGTTACCTCCGATTCAACCCATTGGGGCCGACGAAGAAGATGAGATGACCCTGAGCGCCTGCTTAAGTTGGCCCCTGCTTTGGCCGAAGAGCCAGATTTGTTTGGGGGCGGGGGACACCACCCCATAAACAAGACCGCCAGTCGTGCCGGCGCCAAGCCATGGCAAGAATGCCGCAACGCTACCGGACATGCCGGACATCCCTATGGCACGGGATCCGGACATGCATATGGCACAGGATCCGGACGACGACGACAACGACGATGGTACATTTACCAACATCGATAAGTACTTTGCCGAACATGGGTATGGTGACGAGTTTTGCGGGCCTCCTTCTCAAGAACCCAAACAAGACGACCGCGATCTAGCTGGTACGGCAGAGAAACCCAATTGCAACAGGCGTCGTCTGGCGTTCAGTTCTCAGGAGACGCCTCCAGCTGCCGCCTTCATCGAGCCTCAGAAAGCGGAGGTGCCAAATATTATCAGCCCCAACACGCTCAAGAATGCGGTCTGTGAGCAGAACTCGGTCCCATTACAGCAGATCAAGAAGAAGGGCCGGAAACGGCCGACTAAAAAGGCCGCCGGTGCGAGCCAGCCGGCACCGAGTACGATCCGTGCTCAGGACGGGCCACCTTCACCTAAGGATATCTCGAGGAGGGCACATGTGGCGGGTAGGGCAAAGATACCGACAAATATGCTCAATGCTGCAACCGGTGCTATGCGGAGTCTGCACGACAGTGTTCTTTCTTTGGAGAAGCGGCGTCTCAGAGAGAATGATGTGGCATACCCGGTTTTCGTGGCCAAGGTGCCAGAGGGCAAGGGCTTTGTGGATGGCGCCATCGGGGGTACGATCGTCCTGCGATTTGATGACATCTTTGCTATGTTCAACCATCATCCGCTGCACTACACCTTCGTTTGGCTGTTTTCGCTGAGTATGGAGATGCGGATCATTAGAGACAAGACCCCGGACATCGTGATCGTCGACCCCTTCTACATGCGTGCCAAGCTCTTGAGCAGCACTGGGGACCGCCAAGTCGCGAGTTCACACCTCGAAGACGTCAGTCTGGCAAACCCAGATAAGGATAACTTCCTTGTGCCTTACTTTCCCGAGTAAGTCATCCCTTAACCGCCCCGTAACATATGATTTCTTAGATTTCGATCGTTCTTTTTTTTTCTAACATTCCGTGTTCTGTGCAGTGACACACATTGCACACTCATCCTCTTAAGCCCGAAATATTCCATGGCCACGTATTTCGACCCGACTGTAACTCCAAGATAGACTACACAAATATCAAGAAAGTTCTTGATGATGTTCTCCCTGGGTACACCAAATCTGGAGGCACCTTGATCAGGGCAGTTCGTAAGTACGGCAAGCACGTGTTCGCCCACAATACGATGTTCTGCTGCATCAAGCAGCCGCCTGGCGGTCAGAAGGATGCCTACTACGCCCTCCATCACATGCGGGCGATCGTAAGGGACCATCATCACCTTCTGCTACCAAATAATCTCAAAGATTGGGCCGCGAGCTTGTCGGCAATCCAGGACGCGGACACCAGACAAGAATTCTTTCGCATCCAGTCGGAGTTTGCGGACATCATCCATCAAGATGTCCTTCATACCTCGGGGCAGTTCTTCCTTAGATATCAACCATCCAGCATTGAGATAGACGGAATGCTATAAATGCAGGCTGACAACGCCCGCGATTTCATGACCATCACGACAGACGGCGGATTCATCTACGCTCCTGTCCATGAGTCGAGTCAAAAGTAGTGATGTGTAGTTCTGAAACATTGATTGGCTCATGTTGTAATTAAACTTTAATGAATTGTATGTCTCTTTGGTTTGGACAGTCGTTCAACTTAGATGTAATCAGTGCTATTTATTAGTAGGACCATGAATCGTGCTATTAATGTCTTGCTTTTCTCTTTCAATCCTTTTGTTGCATCCTTATATATTGCTTATGTATGTATTGTCTGTTGTTTGGCTTGTGCATAGAGATGCCGTCGTATGTCGTGTACAAGGGTAAGGTTCCCGGAGTCTACGACGACTGGGAGGAGTGTCGGAGACAGGTTCACCCTTTCAGCGGTAATAGTTACAAAGGGTACACCACTAGGGCGGAGGCCGAATCTAGATACGCCCGCTATCTAGCGGGAGAGAGGAGGGAGCGTTGGAGGAACCGGATGAAGACCAGTTTGATCGCGATGATGCTCATCGTGATGACCGCAGCTCTCTTCTATGTGATGGTAGTTTAGATGATTGATATCGACTTGTAATGTGAAGACAAACTCGATACTCGCGGTCTCGAGACTTTTAATGTTTTATCTTTGTTCGGTCTTTTGAATTCGGAGACTAATATGATGAATTGTATTCGGAGACTAATCTTCTATTGTATTGGATGAATCTGCTGTTGCTGTGTGCTACTGTCTATATTCTGTCAAATAATATATTTTGTAACCTATGCAAAAATTAGAAAAGTAAAAAAAACCAAATATTCATACTAATGGCGCACCACCACAAGGTGCGCCATTAGTATGCCAAAGGATACTAATGGCGCATCAAGACAGAGTGCGCCATTAGTATGCCAAGTATACTAATGGCGCATCTATCCGCAGTGCGCCATTCGTGTGCCAAAGCACATGGTTAAATATGGCCCCTGGGAGGCATACTAATGGCGCATGGTGTTATATACTAATGGCGCACTGGGTGGTGCGCCATTAGTATACCATATACTAATGGCGCACCAGTGGTGCGCCATTAGTAAAAAATATTAGTGGCGTGATACTAATGGCGCACCAGTGATGCGCCATTAGTAGGCAAAACTGGTGCGCCATTAGTAGGCCTTTTCCTAGTAGTGGATGTGGCCACAGATGCTGCAAAGCAGGAGAAGTTTATGGAAGGGCTGAATGATGAGTTGAGTATGCATTTGATGGTGGCAATATTCACCAACTAGCAGGAGTTGGTAGACAGGGCTCTTATGATTGAAGGCAAGCAGCAGCAGATAGAGAGCCGCAAAAGGAAGTATGGATAGGGGAAGTATAACTCTGGAGCTCGGCAGAAGCCTCGTTTTACCCCAAACTCAGGAGGACATACTCACCATAACCATGGAGGCCACACTCACAATGGAGGAAGTTCACATAACCATAGTGGCCCCAAGAATGGAAATGGGAACGGAGGAAACAATAATCAGAACCGTTCCAACCCAGGAACACCCACCAAGAAGGACCTAAGTCATGTCACCTGCTACAAGTGCCGGAAGACTGGACACTACGCCAATGATTGTTCTGAGTTGAAGAATGGTAATGGAAATGGAAGTTCTAGAAAGTAATTCCCATGTGTCATTGGGAGCGCATTGCTTTATATAAGAGTTTGTTCAGGCTTGTCCTTTGCTACAAAAAGGATTGGGCCACCTTGTTGCACCTTAGTTACTTTGTTACTTGTTACCAATTACGAATTATCTTATCACACAACTATCTGTTACCAATAATTTCAGTGCTTGCAGAGAATACCTTGCTGAAAACCGCTTGTCATTTGCTTCTGCTCCTCATTGGGTTCGACACTCTTACTTATCGAAAGGACTATGATAGATCCCCTATACTTGTAGGTTATTAGGACACATGCAAAAAGCTGGCGGGGCGATGTCGGCGTTGTAAGCGGGGAGGAGAGCACATGAGGGGGGGTGAGGAGGTGGTGGTGTGTTGTGCCAAGAAAAATGTGGGGTCAGCGGTGCTCGTTGATGCTCTCTCCCATGCGAGCTGGTGCGACTGGGTTACAGGGGGACAATGACAGAGACGCATGATCTAACAGATAGGGGAGATGCAATCGATGATTCACGAGGTGAATTGTGGCTCCCACACGGTCGACTGACGCGGATCATTGGCCTTATTTTTAGATAAGAAGGCATTATGCATGACTTTAAATAAATAAATCCCCAAATGGCACGATAAAAGGTGTTGATGGTCATCTTACAAATCAGTGTATTACAACAAGCAAATAACTAGACTAAAAGAAGAGTCACAACTAAAAACTGTTGAAGCCTTCTTCACGACGGGATCATTGGAGTAGAGGAAGAAAGGTGCTGATGAACATCATATAAAGCAATGGTCAATAATGGGCAAATAACTAGGCGGGAAGAAGAATCACGATTTGAAATCATGAAGCCCGTCGCGACCAGATCACCAGGGTAGAGGAAGAAACTGACACAATAGGGAGACAAGCCAAACCATGGAGGACATGCCTTTGTATATAATCCATCATCGTAGGAGGATCGTTTCCCCTCACCCTATATTGAAGGGCTTCGCACCATCAGTCGATAACAATGCTCACCCTAGAATTTGGACGCACATTGGCAATGAGACTACTGAGGTGGAGGACTCCGATTACATCCACCTTGTCGGCTCTCCTACACCATGCTTACCTTGAGACCGTCATTTTCGTCATCCATAGACAATCAACATAAAGATATGAAGCTACTGGCTAGGTCAATAAAGAAGCATGAGGCACCATTGAGTAATAGTTTCAAATACCAAAGAAGGAAACCAGAGTCCACATGAAGAAACTATCTAGGTCTTGACTTTGCTGCCGCCCTACTACCACTGACAGTCAGGAACCATAGCCCTAGCTGTCCAGGCATGCAAATGTCGATCATTGGCCAATGGGGAGAACACATAATGGGCACGGGCACCCTAAAGAGCTAAGAAAAAACCCTACTCGCCAGCAACAACGATGATAGCACCACTTCGACCGCGGCACCGCCCAGAGCAACACCCCCATATATTCCACACATGCTACCAAGACAACACCTCCAAGAAAGTAGCGACACTTGCATCACCAAGAACGTTGTGACACCCAAAAGAAGATTTAGGATTTTCACCTGAGAGATGGAAGTGCGAGGGGAAAGTACAAAGAACCATATATACCATCGCTTTCAAGGAGGAATACAACGCCCATAGGTGTCTTGACCATCACAAGGAGTGATAGATTTCTCTTGGTCACAAAACCCTAATGCCAACACATCAACCAATTTTGGATTCAGTGCCACTAGGCATGCATCCATGAACCAATTCGCGTGGGCTCGAAAGCGCCTAAGGGGGCAGGGGCGGAAGTCTTCATATCTGGTGTCGGAGGCCGACACTGCAACCCTGACACCACATATGACATCTCCCTGTCCAGGTGGCCGAGGAGACTAGTCGAGGCCACCACCTCAGTGCCCAAAGCTGTCAGCATGAGTGGTGAAGCAACGAAATCGCCACGACCAGCTTGCTTGGTAGCCCGGCTTGCCCGTCGAATGTCTTTGGTAGCGGCAAGAAGATCGAGGGAGGCAAGGAGAGAACATTGGCATTGTGATAGGGTTAGGTCACCATTGTGTCGTCAGAGAGAAGCGACTTGGGGGCAAGCAAATTGTTTCACATTTTTGTTACTTCATTATTTTGTGCTCTTTGTACAATAATTTTAAAATGTGCAACTATTCAATTTCACTTAGATAATTAATCATTTACTTAGCTTGTTTACTTAAGAACAAGCACTCTATTCTGTATATGTAGACACTCTATTCTGTATATGGAATTCTACCTTTGAGATACACGAGACAAGTGAAGATCAACACATGTATATATACCACTCTCTTCATTCAACATATAAGGTGTATTACTTTTTATAAAGTCAGACATGTGCATGTTTGACCAAGTTTCTAGAAAAAATATCAATATCTGTATTACCAAATTCATATCATTTGATCCATCATGAAAAGTTTTCAAATTTTATCTATAGGTATTGAAGGTTGATATTTTCTTGTATAATCTTGGTCAAACATACAATCATTTGACTTGCACGAAAACTGATGCACCTTATATTCTTGAACGGAGGGAGTAGTAGTTAAGCAGAGTAATGCCATCATTACGAAGCTTTTCATTCCTCTCCATTCATTCAGATGTATATGGTCACAACAATCCTCGCCAACAATTCAGTTATTGAGCAAATACTTGTGGGTACTAACTCCAAAGTCATGTTTAAACCCTTGATAGTACTTTGCCATTTTATCTAAACTCTTAGCTGTCATGAAACTTCTCTTGTTAAGGAGTATAAATGTTTTCGCATCCTATGTGCGTGTCGGGGGAAACGACACCTATGGGATCACTAGGATCCCTTTTGCTACGGTTGGCGGGCGCGAGGTTGTGCAAAGAGCGGGTCTAGAAGCCAGCACGAGGATCATTTACCTAGGTTCGGTCCGCGAGGATGCGTAATACCCTAGTCCTGCTTTGATGTATATTTGAGTGTTCTTGAGTTCTTGAACTAGCTACGATGCATGTGTCGTCCAAAAGATCCAAATCCTTCTACAGTACGCCTCGGGCCTCCTTTTATAGCCAAAGGGGCTGCCATAGTGCCACACAGGAGGTGGAAAGCTATAAAGTGGTCGAGTCTATCTCCTGGCACTGTGGGAAAAACGAATTTAATGCGATGCCGACGTGCCCTTCTCGCTTTATCGGGGATGACAAGGAAGCTCATCCCAGCTATCGCCGCCTCGCCTGGCTTCGACACGTGTCCGGACTGATGAGACGCGTAGCGCCACGCTGGCTGGCTATTGAGTTGGTGCAGTGGCAGTCTTCACGAAGATCTGCATGCCACCACATAGGTGCTTGCCGAGTTGGCCTAGAGGCCGCACGTCGCCACACAGGTGCCTGCCTAGCTGGTGGGCTGGCAGCCGCATGGGAATGGCGGTGGAGTCTTGGCAGATGTGGGCCTGGCCATGGCCCCGCGGAAGTCTTCGGCAAGAGTCTTGCTGGAGCCATGGCAAGGGTCTTGCCGTGGTGTCGTGGTCGTCCCCGGCAAGGGTCTTGCCGGGGGTCTCGCAGGTATCCTTGGCAAGGATCTTGCCGAGGATCGTCGTCTTCTGGTCTCCACAAAGATCTGCATGCCACCATGGAGGTGCCTCCGGAACCTCGGTTCCAAAGTGGTTGATGGTGTTGGAACTCTTGGGTTCAAGGGTGGCGGCTTTGCTGGTGTTGGGCAAGTTGCCCCGGCAAGGTTCTTGCTGCGGCTGTGGAGGCCGTCCTGGCAAGGGCCTTGCCGGGGGAGCTCACCTCGCCCTTTTGCTCTTCGTGTTTCTGGCTTGGTGTTGCTCTGGTTATCTTTTGGCTTTGCTTCCTTCCTCTGCCCCGCTAGGCGTAGCCGCAGGCGCGTCTTCAACTACCCGCGCACAAGTAAAGGGGTACAAAATAGGACCCATCCTTTTGTGCACCGACAGGAGCCCCCGGGCCTGGACCATACATAGGCACGACGCGTTGTTGGGCTAGGCCCAAAACGGTACGCGGGCACGCGGGGCCGAGTTGTACCGCAGTAACTCCCTCGCCCGTTGCACATCCCCACGACCCGCGTTGAATGCGCGACATGGGGGTCATGCGTAGGGCGGTTCCTGCCCTCATGCGTTACATCGTGGTAAATGGTAAAGAGGTCGCCTTCCCCATAAAAAAGGAAAAAACCGCACGCACGCTGCTCATTTACCCTCTGCGCCTCTCCCAATCTCGGAACTGTCGTTCCTCTCTTCTTCCTCAGGCGAAATATTCAAAGTTCTCACCTCTACTTGCTGCCGCTGTGCCCCCATTGCTCTTGATCCTTCGCCCCTCCCAGCTGCCATGGCGCCCAAAACCAGCAGGGGCAAGGGAGCGGCCAAGGATGCCTGGGAGAAGGAGGCGTCGGAGATCGAGTCGGCGGCGCGGCGGATGAAGCTTGCCTACTTCCCATTGACGGTCGATGCGATCCACCTCAAGGACCTCTTCTTGCCCCTTTGGGGGAGGAAGACGACGGGGCACCCTGCCACGCGCGTCGTCCCCGCCGATTTTGCCAAGGAGGGCCCAAATCGGTACCCTTTCTTCGTCGATATCTTCTCTTGTGGGCTCTGCCCCCCTTTCTCTGATTTCTTCAACGACGTCATGCACACCTACGGCTTCCATCTTTTGGATCTCACGCCGAATGCAGTGGCGTGCATGGCTCTCTTCGTCCACCTCCGCGAGGGCTTTGCCGGGGTGCTCCCTAGAACGACGCTCTTCCGCCACTACTTCTTCCATCCCATCCAACTAGGGGGCGCCATCTGTGAGAGCATCGCCTGGATACCAAGGACCTAGGAGAAAGGCACGTACCCAAAGGGTGCCCAGAAGGAGAGGTGGGAGGAGTGGTGGGGCCGGTGGTGCTAGATCGAGGAGGATGACCCGCAGGAGTTTTGTTGGGTTCATCAGAGCCCGCTGACCCGCGGCAGCGACTGGAGCGACCTCGATGCCAATGACAAGAAACTCTCGATCGTCACCACCAAGATCCATTGCCTTACCATGGTCGGGCTCACCCTCGAAATGATTGGGGCGAACTTCATGCATCGCTGAATCGCCCCGCTGCACAACAAGGGGAGGCCGGCCTGGGATTTCAGGAATGCGGCCGACGTCAAGAGGCTCCGCCCTGGCCTGAAGCATAACTTCACGGTGATGGGGCATGCCCATTTCTGTCAAAGGCTCTTTCAGCTTGACGTGGGCAGCGACGGCATGGCTGAGAGGACCGGCAAGGCCGCGAAGGCCGGCAAGGCCATCAAGGGGCCCCTGTTCGGGTTGCCAGCGGGAGTGGTCCCACTGAGCAACAACTATCGTCAGTCTGCCATCATCGCCATGATGCCGGACTTCAACGCACATGGCCTTGACCCGGCCTGGGCCAAGCCGCCAGTGGAGTGGGTGCAAGAGTTGTTCGACACCTTGTCGGAGGCGTATATCCGCGTCGAGCCGCTGCTTATCCAGGACACCATCAAGGCGGAGCTAGACTACATCGGCACCAGGGCGGCAGAGGCGGCGCTCGCCAGGGTGGCCGGCAGCGCTGGCAGCATGGAGGATGAGGTCGACACAGCCATGGAGGAGAGGGAGCTCGCCTAGTGGGCGGAGTCTGCTAGGAAGGCCAGCGGCATCGGCGATGAGGCTCCCCTTGTGGAAGAGGTGGACGACAAGTTGTCCGAAGAGGAGGTCGAGGTGAACGACCGCCCGACTGCAGGGAGGCGGCACGTCCTGCGGCGTGGTTCCTCTGGCGAGCCAGTCCGGCCCGGCCGGATCGTGCAGTGGTAGCTGGCCCAGAGGCAGTCCGTGCGCGAGACGAGGGCGATGAAGGTCGCGACAACAAAGAAGACAGTGAAGGCCGCAGTGGCGAAGAGGATAGCAATTGCTTCTTCCTCGTCCAAGCGGCATCGGACCCCATCCCCTTCTCCTCCTCCTCCTTCGGACGGCACCTTGGAGGCCGAGTTCGACCTCAGGTCCTTCAACCCGGCAAGGAAGAGGAAGCTAGTGGAGCAGGAGGTGGAGGACGAGTAAGTATTCTGCCCCCCTCAGGTCCTTCAACGTCTGTGCTATCTTCCTTTTATTTGGTGTCATCCTCACAGGGACACGGAGACGCTAGCGCAGAGGGTGGCGAAGAGGGCCAAGGCTTCATCGGGTAACAAGCCCCCGGCGGGTACTCTGCACACGCCGCTGTTGGTGGAGAGCATCCCGGACAGCAGCCCCCGATGCAGCCCCCGGCGTGAGCCCGCCAATCACTCCTTCACCGATGAGCCTTGGTGTGTGAATCTTTGATGCTGACCTTGTCGGGTTTGCAGGAGGAGAACGGCAGCAGGAGGATCTACCGAGGGCCACCCCCAACACGCCGCCCCCTCGACTACGCCGCCTAGAGGGGCATCCCCGGCAAGGGCATCAACCACCGAGCCCACGCATATGGAGGAGGAGGGAGCGATCTTGGGCGCCGGTGGTTCTGCCCCGGCAACGAACGTTGGCGGGGAAGGTGCCACTTCTTCCTAGCCTGGTGCGGGTAAGTGGTTCGCTTCTCGTCCCTGTTCCTTCTTCTTCTTTCTGAATCTCTGTCTTGGCTCCGTCTCATTCCCCATCTTGGTATCCAGGCCCTTCCTCGGAAGTCCGGGAGGATGTTGACACCATCATCGAGGAGATCGCCAAGGATTCCGAGGACGAGGCCAACAAGATCACCGCCGAGGAGGCCGCCAAGACCACAGCTGAAGAGGCCGACAAGGGGCCTGCCGAGGAGGCCGGCAAGGGGCTTTCCAGCGAAGGGTTGGTCGATGATCAACTTTCCTCCTCGGCTGCCTCTGTCTCGGGAAAATATTTGAAGGTGTGTGACGACCTGGTCGTCCACCTCCCAGGAACGGCGAGCACCAGGGCGCCAACCGAGGGGGAGGTGTTCGATAATGAGGTGCTCGTAGCCGCCAGGCTTGAGGTTGTTGATGAACCGAGCGCCGGTGGCGGTGGTTTCCAAGAGGAGCAGCTCCTCCGGGCCATGAGCGTCAACTTCTACAAGCTCCAGGTGCTTCACCGCGCCCGCCTAGACAAGGCGAAGTCCAGGATGTCGGCGGTGGATAAAGCGGAGGCGGACCTCAAGGAGCGCGTCACTAAGACGCAGGCCTGGTTCCACCAGGCCCATGATGAACTGAAAGCTTCCCAGGACCTGTTGGCTGAGCGCAAACAGGAGCTCATCATGAAGTAGGCTGACGTCGAGAAAGCCCAGGAGGTGGCGAGGGAACATGCCGCCAAGGACGAGGCCGCCCGGCACCAGCACCAGGCCGAGCTGAACTCCGAGTTGGAGGACCTTGCCACTCGTGAGGAGGCTCTCGCCGCCACACTTCGCGGCCAGGATGAGGAGGTCGAGAAGCTCGTCGCGCAGTGGACCCAGGAGCTGGAGCACAGGCACAAGGAGGCACTCAATGCTCAAGCCCTGGTCCATGCCGGCAAGGTGGCGGAGCTGGAGGTGGAGTGGGATGGTTTGAAGGAACGGGTCCTGAAGCTGACGGAGGAGAAGGATGTGGCCAATGGTGCTCTGGCGGAGGCACATGCCACAGTCCTTGGCAAGGTCGAGCTGCTCTCCAAGGCCAACGACGCCATCAATGACCTGAAGCTGAAGCTGGAGGGCCTTGAGGGGACTCTTTCGGAAGTCAGGGCCTGGGAAGAGACCCTGGCCAAGGGCCTGGAGGAGGAGAGGCAGCTGCGGAGGAACGATGCTACCGAACACAAGGAGTACGCGGAGAGCATAAACCGTTGGCTCAGCCGCCTCGCCGACGTCGCCGGCAGGATCACCACGAAGTTGGCCGCCATGGGGGTGCCGAATGTGAGGTACCTGCCGGAGCCAAACATGAGTCCCAAAGCCAAACTTACCCTATTCTTCGAGGGCGTTCTTGGAGCGCTGGAGCAGCTCCGCTCCAACCAGGCAACTTATCTGGCGAACGAGTCCCGAAGGCTCTGCCGGGGCGCCCTGACCAAGGTACTCACCAAGGTGGCGTTCTGGAACCGCAGTGTCAACTTTGCCGACGCGTTGGAGAGCTTGCCGGAGGAGGCTGACCTCGCGGAGCTCAAGGAGCGTATCAAGCCCATCATCAACTGCGTCGATGGAGTTGAGAGGGTGGAGGGCCAGCACCGGGACTAGGCACCCCGTTTCTCGTTGCTGCTGCGAATTCAAGATCAAGGCAGTTTTATCTTAAGTTAGAACAGCAGCGATTATTTGATGTAATATAACTCTGCAGTACTCCAATATCATGCATGCTATCTTCTCATTAGATCTTTCTTTGTATGTTTGCACCCTATGCTTGGTGAGATAAGGTTGCCGGCGCGTAAACCCATGCCGTGGTGCCTTGAGGACGGATCCTTAGCACCCTACCGGGAAGGCGCTTGCTGCCAGGCAAACCACCTTGCCGCTCCCAGCGCGGACGCTTGAAATGTCGAGCGGACTCGAAACAGGACAAGAGCGTGGCTAGTAGCAGGTAGGCCACCTTGCCGTTCTCGGCACGGCCGCATAAACTGTCGAGCGGACTCGAGACAGAGACAAGGGCGTTGCCAATAGCGGAAGGGTCCCATTGTGTGCAGGTTTCCCATACAAGGAAATAGATCTTTCGAGGAGGACAGACTCATATGAATGAAATTAGTCAAATTTTTACATGACTTGGCTTTTCGGGGCCACACGGATGGCTATCGAAGCTGCGGCTGGCACCAGAGGGCGACCAATCGACATCGCCTTCTCCCTTCGAACCACCCCCATGAAAGAGTCATCGCGTCGGCTCCAAGACCAGATTCCCACAGCATGCACCCCCTACCTGGCGCGCCAGAGATGTCGGGGGAAACGACACCTATGGGATCACTTGGATCCCTTTTGCTACGGTTGGTGGACGCGAGGTTGTGCAAAGAGCGAGTCTAGAAGCCAACACGAGGATCGTTTACCCAGGTTCGGGCCGCGAGGATGCGTAATACCCTAGTCCTGCTTTGATGTATAATTGAGTGTTCTTGAGTTCTTGAACTAGCTACGATTCATGTGTCGTCCAAAAGATCTGAATGCTTCTCTAGTACGCCTCGGGCCTCCTTTTATAGCCAAAGGGGCTGCCATAGTGGCACACAGGAGGTGGAAAGCTATACAGCGGTCAAGCCTATCACCTGGCACTGTAGGACAAAACGCATTTAATGCGCTACCGACATGCCCTTCTCGCTTTACCGGGGACGACAAGGAAGCTCGTCCCAGCTGTCGCCGCCTCACCTGGCTTCAACGCGCGTCCGGACTGATGAGGCGCGTAGCGCCACGCTGGTTGGCTGCTGAGTTGGTGTGGTGGCAGAGTCTTCATGAAGATATGCATGCCACCACGCAGGTGCTTGCTGAGTTGGCCTAGAGGTCGCACGTCGCCACGCAGGTGCCTGCCTAGCTGGTGCGCTGGCAGCCGCATGGAAACGGCGGTGGAGTCTGGGAAGATGTGGGCATGGTCGTGGCCCCGCGAATGTCTTCGGCAAGAGTCTTGCCGGGGCCACGGCAAGGGTCTTGCCGTGACGTCGTGGTCGTCCCCGGCAAGGGTCTTGCCGGGGGTCTCGCAGGTACCCTTGGCAAGGATCTTGCCGAGGATCGTCCTTCTGGTCTCCACAAAGATTTGCATGCCACCATGGAGGTGCCTCTCGAGCCTCGGTTTCAAAGTGGTTGATGGTGTTGGAACTCTTGGGTTCAAGGGTGGCGGCTTTGCTGGTGTTGGGCAAGTTGCCCCAGCAAGGTTCTTGCCGGGGCTGTGGAGGCCGTCCCGGCAAGGGCCTTGTTGGGGATGCTCACCTCGCCCTTCTGCTCTTCGTGTTTCTGGCTTGGTGTTGCTTTGGTTATCTTGTGGCTTTGCTTCCTTCCTTTGCCCTGCCAGGCATGGCCGCAGGCGCGGCTTCAACTGTCCGTGCACAAGTAGAGGGGTATAAAATAAGACCCCTCCTTGTGTGCACCGACAGTGCGTCATTTTAATATGGACTACGTACATGCTAAAATGAGTAAACAAACATTAAAATGCGTTTATATACATTAGACTCTGAAAAAAATAGAACATCTTATACATGTGAAGAACGGAGGGAGTAGCGAATTAGGTCACATGGTGTTAACACTTTCCCTATTCGTAGTAGCGGGATAACACGGCTGTATAGACCAATTTGGTGCTTATCATGAGCTCAGTGAGAAAACCTACATGAATATATAGCTCAACACGAGCGCACACCCCTAATTAGGGTAGCAATATCAATTTGACTAGTAAACATACATGGCCTATTTGGAAACAGACTACATGTATGCTTAGTTCAGATATTGATCCGTCGAATGAGATTATTTTGAACCTCGTACCTATCAAGAAATTGTGAACCTCCTAAAATGGATATGGTTTCGCTTTCATTAATACTATTAATGGAGAGTCTGTTGGTTTCGCTTTCATCACTTCCACCGCTTCTATCAATTCGTGTTCCGTCTCACCGACTTTTTTTCCAAACCATGCGATAACCCCTATTTTTTTGAAAATTCAAATCGACCGCACCTCATCGTTTCTGGGAAAGAAATCCTTCGCAAAGCAATCAACAGAAATCAAATAATAATTGCCAGTATCAAGAAATCCCTTGCAAGCAAACAACAAAATAAACTAATGTAGCTGTACGTGCACAATCTCAATCTCAATCTCAATCACATCATATCTCCTTACCTTTGCATATGGATTTCCTCCCCGCAGCATATCTCATTATCAACCCAATCAAAATGTTCCTATGCTGAACCACTATAATAGACATGCACCCATTGCAACACATGGGTATTTAGCTAGTCTTGCCTAATGGCTGAGCTAATTTGTGAAGATTCGACCAATACGAAGGTTTACATACCACATGTCATGCTAATCCGTTTCTTTCCAGTATAATAAATTTTCTTTTTCACAGAAGCTTGAATATGTACTCATTTTGAAATTTAGTTTGCGGTTACTGAATTGTGTTCTGTTGACCAAAATTTATATTTTCTGCTAAAAATAGCCAAATTTGTAAGGTAAAAAATGTTGTACAAATGGTAAAGTAGACATCTTTAAGCTGGTTGGATAAACGTGATATTCATAATTTTTGGCAATGCCAAATGGAGCATAAGTCAAATTGTCTTTCCTCACTAACTCCCAGCAAAACAGAAAAAACAGTCCTATGCCGATTTGAATGCAGTACCATACACATGCCAAAATTAACTATTATCATTTCTAAATCTCTAATTTTGACAATATATGGCTATATTTTTCAGTGTATTCTCTTGACCTATCTGGACCATATTCACATGTATGAAGACCTTGTAATGGTTGGTTCATTTATTCCATATAAAGAAAAGTGCCTTAAAAAATGATACTGATGTGTTCCATTTTCAAATTATGAAACCCTTGCAGCCTTTAAGTGAATCTGCAGGTCGCATGTTTTTAACAATCGTATAATCCATCAGAAAGATAGACTGAGATGTTAAACATATGTAGCACACTGATTTCAGAGGTCAGACTAAATAACAGCAAAAACGACAAGCACACAGATCATAGATAATAACTCCAACAAGAATAACATATGCAACTCATTCAACCCCCTATCACATGCATGCATATATTATGCTTCAAGTACCAGGAATACAGAAGAACACATGGAAATAAACAGCTATCCCTCGTGCATTACAGGACAGAAGTACTCAGAAATCCATGAGAAAACCACAAGCCACATGCATCCAGCATCAAACACTGGCTGCATAGTACATGCATGCATATGCTTGCGATCCTCATGTGGTGCGAGGCAAAGGCACTGTGCCATCCTCTCAATCGTTGCATGCAACTTGTCATGCACCGTTCACATCAAACCCAGTACCAGTAGTTGTACCTGATCACTGCCTTTCGGTACCATAAAAAGGAAACGGAATAGGAAGCAAAACAAGAAACAATAAGCGATGCTAGATCGAGTTGACACATGATGCGCAGACCGCAGAACGGACACTGCGCTACAGACTTACAATCTTGCACGAACTACACACACACACACACACACACACACACACACACACACACAAACACACACACACGCACACACACACACACACACACACACATGCAGCTAGCTGTAGCAAGAGAGATCTCCTATCTCTCCCTGCATGCATGTCCCCCTCACTTCACTTCACACTACAGCAAATCATTTTACTTGACACGATCCTACATGGAAGCAAATTAAACTAGTAATAATCTCGACTAGAAATTAACCCAAGCTAATGAAAGCCAACTAGGTCGAAACACGAGCAATGCAGCAGTGTTCGACGACGACAACTGACAGTACTAGCTGATACAAACACGCACAAATGAGAAGTGCAAAGCCATAAGCATGCGCGCGCATGCATGCATACGCGAGCGCACATAAAATATATCTGGCATACCGGCCAAATAGGAGATGGATCGACCACCAGCTGGGGGCGGGTCCTCGTCATCGATCAGCTCAGCAACCGGCGGCGGGAGGCGCCCCGGGAGGGGGCTGGTGCTGGTTGCTGTGGAAGCTGCTGCCGCTGCTGTCGCCGGTCAGCTGCTGCGGCTTCTTGCGCTTCTTCTTCTCGTAGCTGACGCCGCGTGCGCGGGCCTGGTGCTCGCGGACCTCGCGGAGGTAGAGGCGGACGGCGCGCGCCGCGAACGGGTTGGACTCGGGGCTGCCGCCGTTCTCCTCGTAGGCGGCGCGGAGGCGGCCGACGAGGGCGTCCAGGCTGCCCCAGGCCTGGCGGAGTGGGCACGGGCAGGGTGCCGGCGGGCTCGGGTGGCCGAAGAAGGGGCAGGCCGAGGCGTGCACCTTGGTCTTGCCGAACTGGTCAAGGTAGCGCAGGAACTCCAGGACGTGCGCGCCGCTGCACTGAGCCAGGCTCAGCGGCGGCCGGTGGTTCCGCAGGTACTGCCCGAACGTGTTCCAGTCGCGCCGCTTCTGCGCTTCGTACCTGCTCGGCGACTGCGGAGTGCCCCCTGAGACCACGGAAAGCGAGGAGGTGATGCTGCTCGAGGAACCGCCGCCGTTGCCCCCTCCAGAGAGAGGGCTGTCCGGGTTCGCCGACAGGTCCATGGATCAGCTAGCTGAGCAGGAAAGGGAAGGAATCATACTCAAGCAAGTGTGACTGTGATCTGAAACTATTTTCTATTTATTTAACTTCTGTAGGGCATTCTCTTACACTTTTGTTTGCTTAAACAAATGAAATAAACTACTACTTGCTATTAGAAAAGAAATAGCACTGCTCCTACATATTCGAGAACCATGATGAGGTCAATGATTACATGTGTACATATATATAAACTTGAGCTAGCGATCTGTTTGGTAGCAGCTGGTTCTCTCCTCACCATTCGCCACTGCAATTGATGCTTTTAACTTTCTATATAAGCAGTAGATGCAGAAATATTTAGGACGAACAAAGAACCTGGAGATCTTTCAGGAAAGGAAAATTTTGGAATCACCTTTGGTGGTGTTGGCAGCTGATCTTGGTTTGGCGCTCTCGGAATTACTGGGCAAAGCCAAATGGTGATGGAGGTTGGCTTGAGAATCTGCACAAAGATGGAAAACATCAGAGGACACATACAAGAAAGAAAGAAAGAAAGGTTATTTTGAGAGAGCGATCTGGAAAAGCTCATATCTGTTGCTTCTTACTCGGTGGTGGTGGTAGCCAGCAACAGCCAACAGTTGCTTGTGCTGGCTCTCATAGGTCCATCTGGTGGTTGGGAAGATGCTGGGAGAGCAGCAGCTTCATCATCTGTTTGTGATGGTGTGGGGGAATTGTATGCTGCTGCCTCTATTTTTAGGGGGGGATGCCGGCGGTGGTGGATGTATTGTTTGGCCTAAAAAGGGGAGATGTGAAATGACTGAGACATGGGGTACACAGTGGTGACCAGTGAGAGAGTGGAGGAGATGCACTGCTAGTACTGCTAGGGCTTTTAGGTGCTGAAGGGTGAAGCAGGGACACCGAGTGAGAGATGAAAGGTGACATGACAAAAGTAAATATTTTTCTAATTGATAGGTCGGTGTACGGCCTAATGGGGGTGTCGACTTGTTTCTAACTGGTAGTCATTTGATGTTACCGGTCTAAAGTTTCACAATCATACCAACTTGGCAACAAATATCTAGTAAGCAATTAGGTTCCTTTATTGTACGTTCAAACAGTCTAAACCCATTACTTTCACCGTTATGTTGTACTAATTAATACAGTACTCCTTCTGTTTCATAAATGTAAGACCATTTGGCAGTTTGAACAGAGGGAATACATGTTTAGGAGACCAAATACTTTACATTACTATGAAGTATGTATTGTAACAAAGTAAGACGTTTCGGCAGTTTATTGCCAAAACATCTTACATTTGTGAACAGAGGGAGTACATGTTTACGAGATCAAATACTCCTTTACATTACTATGAAGTATGTATTCTGACAAAGAAAATAAATTATTCGATATTGTTCTGATAAGTGTTGATCCTGATATTCACAGAAACGGGCTAATAAAAACTAAGTGGTATGTTTCTGGAATACCGTAACATGGCCACTAAATCACAGATTTATCATTCCCTGTTGCACTCTCCAATATATATAATCTAGGCATGTCATTCCATGCGCCATGGTCCACTAGAATCAGCGTTTATTTGACCTGATTTTGGTAGTTTGAAGGAGTAGGATGGACTAGGATGGACAATTTCCAATTGCAAGTGTGCAATATGGCCAGACTTTCGCATTGTGAAAACAATATGCAGGACATACATATATGCCTTGGTATAGTTAAGCCTTGATGTATTGCATACTCATATTTGAGTGACATTCTGTCATACGGTGAAAAAAAATATTCTTCATGATGAACTACATGGAAAATGGAGACTATGCAACAGGTGACTAGGACATGGAGTCACATGCGAAAAAGATATCGATCACATGCTCCACGCGCAATTCTACATTGGATGATACCTTTAAATTTTCATGGTTTTCTTTCTATTTTTCAGATTATCTTAACTTTCAGTCAATTTTGCTAGTGTTTTATCGAGATGTAATTTGTATCAGACTAAAACATTAAGGGACTTCTTTGATATACATGATTTCTAAAATGTAAACATATGAAGAAAAAACATAGAATGTAATATCACGCCCACTTCAATTGTTGAATAGGAGTATGTAACACAGTTTTTTTGGTTACACAATAGAAAAAAACAAAGAATTCTTCCAAATGCGTTTGAGTCAATAAAATTTATCTTCTGGAAAATAGTGCTATGGAATTTTTTCATCCCCTAAAAAAAGGAATCTTTTCATTACAAAATTTCTAATATTTGTTTCAAGGATTCCAAATTTTGAAATTCGTATACGAGAAAACTTTGAATCAAAGAGACCGTAACAAGGAATATAGAAAGCAGTGGCATATACGGTTTCTCTTATATTTTCAAGCTAGCCATGCATGCTATAGTGACAAATCACTTAACCAAAGATTCATTTTTCTGAGGGCAATCTTAGATTCATGTATGCATCTATGCACAATCATATGTAGCAATTAATTAGTTCATAAAGAAAGATCGTAGACCGGAAAATGTTAGCTGACATGTAGTACAACAGGGCTCCTAGAAATGGGAGGCAAATTGTGTGCAAAGACATATTTACTTCTTATTTGTTTGCTTGGTAAATTGTCCCATAGGGTATACATTGTATTTTAATACATTTTCTATGGTGCTCATATGCATGCCAATATCTTTTGAAGATGGATCATTTGCTGGTTATAAGGTGGTGGTTCTTGTTGTTTTTTGCGTAAGCCCCACCTGGTTATATTTTATGTAATAAATGTTTTAACATTTATTTACTTTGCTTTGGTGAATCAACATATAACTACAAGAATATTTGTGCTCATTTTGATGGTGACTGATGAAATCGAATACTTGTCAATTTTGGACTTTAATGTATATTTTAATTTGTCGCTGCAAAGGCGTTACTACTTTCATTATTGTCATTTCTATCTTATCGAGCTGACTAACTAGATGATGAAGTCTTTTCAAACTTTACACCAAAAGGTTACCCAGGACTTTCCATTTTCGAAAGAGAGCGCGGCTTAAATGTCAAGCCTTACATATAATTGAATGCATAACTAGGGGTACACTTCGAGTACACGGATAATTTTCTCTGCTGCAATGATTATTTGCGAGGCATTTTGTTGAAGTTAGCTAGCACACAAATAGTGCAGCTACAACTTAGGCTTGGTTAATCGGTGCTTTAGTTGATTGTGAGGCATACTATTCAGTTCTCAATATTGTAACTTGATATTTTATATATAATTTCACCGTTTTCACCTTTGAGAGAAACACAGAGTACAACTTGCAGATACATTCATGTGCACACTGAATTACACCATGCTTGCTAGAAAATGAATTTCTCACGGATGTCTCCCTGAATACAGATCCTTAAGGTTTTATTTGAAATTTTAAAATTTGTCAGGCGGCTGTCTTTTGCTGTATTTCCACACCTTCTTTTTGCTCAAGTAACCACGCCGAGGCACAGTATACTCGGTCAAAAATGTTTTGTTTGTTATATTTCCTGTTTCATATAGTCTGTGACACTTAGAATTTAAGTGATGAATATGTGTAGCCAAATTATCTTCGTCTAGGTCCGTGCCCTGCAACTGAATTATGATTTCAAGTTACAACCTGTTACGTTCAGCCTATGGGCAATTGGCAGCTGAGATTAAGGCTCTCATGGTGGGCAAGGAGTTTGTTCCCCAGAAGATTAGTCATTCACAAAATAGGATAGCAGATCGGTTGGCTTTTTATAGCCGTACTGTGTCGTGTACGTCTGTATGGTTGCATTGTGGACCTCCATGTATCGAGGACCTCGTGACTTTTGATTGTAACCTTATCCTATGGAATAAACTACTTTTATACCTCGTAAAAAAAGACAATATGATTTCAAGTGCAACTTTGTGATTGCACACCCAATACCATGACACGTACTCTCCTTCCTACATATTGGTTTTCACCTCTTCCCTTCTATATGAATAGGCAGTGCTTCTGTCGGTTGCTCGAAAAAAAATACCAATGACATGTGAATGCTATTTTCGTCGATGCATTTCTTTTTCTGTTGTTGTAATCCATTTAAACAATAATACTAGTGATTCTTAAAAATAAAAAAAAACTCCCTCTGTAAAGAAATGAAAAAACACTCTTATATTTCTGGAGTACTAGTGAAACGGTTCAAATGCAAAAAGATGCACCGCGGATGAATAAGCAGGTGCTGTGCTGAGCTGTGCACCACAGAAACAAGCAGGCGCTAGCAGCTCTGCATATCACGACGACACGAGACTGTCTAACCAAAGCGAAAATAAAAGGAAAATAGCTCGAATTTATTCTTACATGATTCGATCGGGCCGGGACTGATGCGTCCACTCGTCTTGGGACTTGCCTCCATCATGTACGAATTAATTCCTCTCGTACATTCTTCCGCAGTGCTCTGATGGACTATCTATATATGATCAAGTTGGGGCCTAGCTAGTGGCTAGTACGGAACGCCTGTGCATCTCTACTGTACGTGGCGTGATCGGTGCTAGGTTTAAATTTCATGCAAACATGCATTGGCTAAATTATTTCTCACATGTTCGTTCTTTCAAGGGAAGAAAACACTCCGGTATACACCAGAATAGTGTTAAGAGCATAGTGAGCGCGAATCAACCTGTGATTAAATGGTTAGGAGTATACTTGGCCATGGACTGGGCCGGGCCGGACCTAAAAAAACTCACGGCAAAAAACTGAGGCCCGGGCCCTCCCAGGCCCTACCATCGGGCCTACTTTTGAAGCCCAAGTTCGGTCCATCTGGTAAAAAGCCCTGAAAAGCCCTTAGGCCTTAGGGTCGTGGGTCAGGCATCTTCCTTAAAATGCCAATATGCCAAGCCCAAGCCCGTCCAGGCCCTGCTGGTGGACTCAAAACTTAGCCCAAGCCCGGCCCATGGGCAAGCCCATCGGGCCTAGGCCCTGGATTTTACGGCCGGGCCTGGGTGGGCCGATAGGGCCGGACCGGAGATGGCCAGGACTAGTTAGGAGGATAGTGATTTCTTCAGCCCACCAGAAATGATACACACTCTCGAATGTGCTCATGGGAGTATGGTTTGCGTGTGTGTATTCAAAGGGATTAGTGTATGCAATTCAAACTCCTAGTGACTCGCCGCCACCCACGCGGCTCTCGTGTCACCCCCCACGGGCGATCCGAGAGCGAACAACCCTAGCCGCCGCCGGTCCCTTCTCTCCCCGCCGCCACCCGAGGCAAGCGCCGGTGCTGCTGCGCGTCCGCCGGTGAAGGTGGTGGCGAGGCCCTGCTGCCTAGCATCATCGCAGGATGTGTCGGAAGTCGGGGCGGCGGCCCTGAGCGGGATGGCGGCGTTGACCTCTTCGGTGGGTGGCGCTGCGGGTGTTGCCCGTCCCTGGTGGCCGTGTGGTTGGCGCTAGGGCAGCGGAGGCTTCTCACGGTGAGGTCTGCTCCGGCGGCCGCGCCAGATATGGATCTCGGCGCCTCTCTGTCAGCTTCCCCTGCCTTCGCCGTCTTTGCTCTTGGCCTCTCCCTGGTCGCCGAGGCAGGATGTTTTTGCGGGCGTGTGGTGGGAGGTCAGGGAAGGGGGACACCCCTGGTCAACCTCGCGTCGACCTCGTCGTCGACAGTGGCATTTTTGCGCCGTCTTCCCTCCTGAGGGGACGCTCGATCTCCCCCTCCCCCACCGCCTCCTCCCCAATTCCCCTGGTGAAAACCTTGGCCGGGCCTGGCCGGACGCCGACGGCGCTATGGCGTCGTAAACCTTCCTGAGGCGGCGTCTTGGGGCAGGTGGGGATGTGGGCCTACTCTGTGGTGTTGTGCGCACGGTTTTGGGTACAGCCCGAGAAAAACGGTTACCGGGCGGATATCGAGTTTCTCGCTGCCCCACGAGAAATATGAATCCCAAGCAAAAAAATCGAATTTTTTCAATTTTTACGTCCAATATATACTGAAATAGAGGAGCATCTCAGTAATATCACCAACCATAGGTGTGGCTCTGTGGTAACCATGTACTTAGTTCAACACGACGACGCAGGTTCGATTGCCCTTCTGTACACAATATTTCTTGTCAATTTTTCAAAAAAATTATGTGAAAAGTTAAGCAGCGGGAAGAGTCGAACTCGCGAAATCTTTGCCTATAGCGTGCGGACGTTCCACTAAGATACTATCTCTTCTTTGTACAATACCAGTTCAAATGCTATCTATATCTAGCTAAACAATTTTGAATTCAAAATTCAAAAATTAATTTCGTCCGAAATTTATTCGGTATTTCTCGGTAACCGTGGTAACCGAGAATCTTGCCACCCCACAAGAAAATTCGTCCATTCGAAATCCAAAACCTTGTTGTGCGTCGGTGGCGGATGTGTGCAAGCTTCGGGGTCGCCGGTGGTGTTGGTGGTGAAGGCGTGAGTCTGCAATCTTCTGTGGCTCCTTGCTGAGAGTTGCTCCGCGGACTGCTGACCGGCGTTACGGTGCCCTGCGGTTGGGCAAAGGGAGATAGTGGTCTCCCTCCAGCAGCGGGTGTGGTGAGTTGTGGTCTCTCCGCCGTCGCGGCTCGGTCGACTCTGCAGTACGGCATGTGCTCTCTCTGCGGCTGCGTGTTCCTTGCTTTGCATCGCCCGGTCTGTCCTTGTTGGTTTCTTCATATGCCAATCCAATCTGCGAGGAGTCTCCCTTAGGCTTGATCAAGATGCTTCATTTGTTAGCGGGTGTAATTGTCCCCTCTGCTCTATTGTAGTAGTGCCGATTGCTCCTTGCTTGTAATTTTTCAGCTTGCTCTCAAGCTAGGTTCTGTTCTTTCACAACACCATTGTACCCTAGCCGGTTGATGGCTTCATTAATTTGAAGTCGGGCTGATGGCCTTTTCTCTAAAAAAAGATTAGTGTATGCGTGTATATATACACAATTTAATCAATCATATATATTGCCATCAAAAAGACTTGTTAATTTATTAATCCCATCAACATGAATGATATCTAAGTTAGGTCTAAATGTTAGGCTGATGGGACTACCAACCAGTTAGCTGTGTGCATTTGATATGTTGAACATGGCGTGTACAGTTTTGCTGAGGTGAACGGCACCAAAGAGGCATTACTGCAGCGCAGGTAGGAATCTTTTGGCTAGGGCCCGGCTGGTTAAGTGCTAGTGGTACATGTGAGCAAGCGAGCTATGCAATCAATTAACAGTTCACCTCTTGGAAAAAGAGTTAGCTAGCTACTTGAGCAAGGCAAGCTTCATTATTGGTGCCAAGAGCCTGGCCATGCTTCTAGTTCTAGGGCCAACAAGCCATGTGCGCCTACTGCTTGACCAGATTTCTTCGAAGAAATTGACGAGGAGTTGTGAAACAATTGCTCGTGATGATGCTAGTGACAAGAGATAAAGAAAGATTAGTTATCGGAGGTGTCTGACACACCTAGCTATACCGGAATTGAAGCATACAGTACAAGATAAATATATACCATGTGTGACACTGGTGCAATCCCCCGCTCGATCGTATGATCTCTTGATTTAACGTTTGATAAAGCGTTATTTTAGGAGCTGTTCCCACAAGAGATATGTTTCTAAACCTTGCTTTCCATAACAATTATAACCACATTTTCTTTGGAACTGTGCAGAAGAACTGCATAAAGAAGGAAGAAAAGTTACTATATAATACCAAAGAAGGAATGACCCGGACAACGCCATAGCGATACGGCACAGCCGAAAACCTAAAAGCATCTATAGACGGACCACTGATATCCTCTTATATGTCCGGAAGGACGACCAGTTCGGTGACTGGTTATGAAAATACCACCTACCAGACCTCTCAAACCGCCCCTGCATGTCCGGGCTGTATGGCTCTGGCACCCCATACAAAGCCCATATCTAAAATGAATATATGGGAAGGACCGGACGAGTCCACCACGTCACGTCTGGCCATGGTGGTCCACCTCGACCCCACAAATATTACCTCCCTATCTGCACCTAGACCAAACCCTAGCTACTTGCCATTCCACTCCACTTTCAGTCCGCTCTGCTCAGCCTAGCTCCTCTTCAATGTTCTTCGGCATAGCAGGCAGCGGATCTGAGTCCGACAACTAAAGATTCATCAACTGGGACCTGCGGAGAAGAGAAGGAGTTTGTCATCCGACTGGCTCCACAACAACAAAAAAACACTTATGGGATGTTACGTCTTTGTCACAGTAGGTCACGTTTTTTGTCATGCATGTACATCCGTGATGATTTTATGACAAAATCAAGATAGTTATACATGTGTTGTCGTAGGTATAATAGGTGTTTCATAGTTTTCAGTTTCAAAGACTTCATCAGTTTCAGCATTCCCAATATCTTTAGCTCTAGCAAGTTGTTCATCAAGAAATTCACCTAGTGGCACACTATCATCAAGCAAGGTACTAGCATCATCATAAGCATCATTCATAGCAGAAGTAGCATCATCAAGAACGTGCGACATATCAGGATTAATAGCATGTGGTGGTGTTGCAAATTTACTCAAAATAGAAGGTGAATCAAGTACAGAGTTAGATGATAGTTCCTTACCTCCCCTCGTCTTAGAGGGAAAAATCTTGGTTCCTGTATCTTTCAGATTCTTCATAGTGATAAATAGATATAATCCCAAGTGACTCAACAATTATAGCTATGTTCCCGATAACAGCGCCAGAAAAAGGACTTGATACCCCACACGTATAGGGGATCGCAACAGTTTTCGGGGGTAGAGTATTCAACCCAAATTTGTTGATTCGACACAAAGGGAGTCAAAGAATATTTGTAAGTATTAGAAGTTGATTTATCAATTCAACCACACCTGAAAATTAAATATCTGTAACAAAGTGATGAGTAACACCGTAATATGATAGTTTTGATAGCAGTGGTAACAATAGCAATGATAATGGTAACAACAGTGTTTTGTAGCAGTTGTTACAGTAGCAATAGCAATATTAACTTAGCAAGAGCAATAGTTGGAAAACTTTTATGCATTGGATCGGTGAATTCGTTAGATGATATTCATTATATAACATTCATAACCTAGGGCGACATAGAACTACCTCCAGTTCATAAATATAATGTAGGCATGCATCCAGTAAATAGTCATACGTTCTTATGGAAAAAAACTTGCATGACATCTTTTTTCCTACCCTCCCGTGGCAGCGGGGTCCATAAGAAAACTAAGGGATATTAATGCCTTCTTTTAGTAGAGAACCGGAACAGACATTAACACATAGTGAATACATGAACTCCTCAAACTACGGTCATCACCGGAAAGTATCTCAATTACTGTCACCCTGGGGTTTACGGATCATAACACGTAATAGGTGCATGTGGCTTGCAAGATCGAATCTAGAACATAGATAAAATGGTGAAAACATAAATGCTTCAAATCTGAAATCATGGCACTCGGGCCGTAGTGACAAGCATTAAGCATGGCAAAGTCATAATACCATCAATCTCAGAACATAGTGGGTACTAGGGATCAGACCTAACAAAACTAACTCGATTACATGATGACTCTCATCCAACTCCTCACCGACCAGTGAGCCTATGAAAGAATTACCCACTCCCGATGGGGAGCATCATGGAATTGGTGACTGAGGATGGTTGGTGATGACGAAGACCGAAGTTCCCCCTCCTCGAAGCTCCAAACGGGCTCCAGGTCTGGCCTCCCAATGAAGAATAGGAGGTGGCGGCGGCTCCATATCATAAAAAACGATGAAATTTCCTCTCCTATTTTTACTCTGAAAATAGGATTTTATAGCGTTGGGATTAGGGCCAGCGGGGCCTCGAGGGCCCCACCACCCACCAGGGCGTGCCAGAGGGGGTGGCGGGCCCTGGTGTCTTGTGGGCAGCCAGGGCCCCCCCTCTAGTGGGTCTTGGTTCCAGTATTTTTTATTTATTGCAATATAATTCTCCGAAAAGTTTTGTCCAAATTCGAGAACTTCTATTTCTGCACAAAAACAACACCATGGTAGTTCTGCTAAAAACATCATCAGTCCGGGTTAGTTTCATTCAAATCATGCAAATTAGAGTCCAAAACATGGGCAAAAGCGTTAGGAAAAGTAGATACGATGGAGACGTATCACGTCCATGTACCATTTATGTACCAGAGAAAATAAACAAAAAGGTGCAAGTCACACGCACCACAAAAATCTCCTCCGATCTATTTTTCTTGTCAAGTTATACGGGAGTTTCTGTCGAGTTGTTCCGTCTTGCCGAGATCGATGGATCCATCTAAAGCCATCCTCAAGTTCGCGTGTACGTACGTCTACGGAAAGAGACTTGCACGTACGGCAGGGATCAATCAAGCAGCCTGCCTGAGTGCTTCTTAGTGCATGTACGTGCTGCTACAACTTTGGGTAAATTGATCTCGTGATCAAAATCCAACAAATGGTATCAGAACCTCGACGATCTACGATGATGACAGACATAGACAAGGATTCGGTCAAGTCCGGCGACGACGGTTCCAAGGCGGACATGAACGACGATAAGGTGAAGAAAGGCGGCAAGTCAGCAACCGTGATGCAGGAACGGGTGGTGGCAACGTACTGCCGCATCACAACATCCCCATCCAGTATCCGATGCTCACCGACACCAACTACATCGTGTGGGCATGAAGATTATTCTCCGAACCCTTCGAGTGTGGCAGGCAATCACGGACAATGACGTAGACGAGGAGTGCGACGAAGGTGCCACGCCCACCATAGCCCAGTCTGTGCCGGATTCCGTGCTGATGACATTGGCGGAGTTTGAGATAGCTAGAGAGGCGTGGAACACACTCAAAGAGATGAGGATTGGAGAAGATCACGTCACAAAGGCTCGGGCACAAGTGTTGAAGCGCCAATTTCACAAGTTGTAGATGGAGGAAACTGAATCGGTGAACGACTACGCCATGCGTCTGACTACTTTGATGGGAGAGATCCGCACGCTTGGTGTGAAGCTTGAGGAAGCCGAGATCGTGGAGAAATTTTTCGGTTCGGTCACTGATAAATTCATGTACATCATCGGAACGCTCGAGCAGCTTTACAACATCGACGACATGACCATAAAGGAGGCGATCAGACGCTTGCAGACATGGGAAGAGACTGCTCGTGGCTGTCAGAAAGGCATCGGAGGAGTTAGTGACCAACTCATGTACTCGTGCGCAGATTGGGAGTCCCCAAGTGGCAAAGGAAGGCGCAACATTGGCGATGGCTCAATCAACTTGAAGTGTTGCGAATAAACCAGAAATGGCAAAGAAAAAGGCAAGCCATAAGGTCGTGGTAAGGGGGACCGATCTAATGAGCAGAAGCCACAAGGTCAAGTGCTATAACTGCAACGAGATGGGTCACTCTCCAAAGGATTGCCTGGAGCCTAATAAGCGTGGGATCAAGGCAAATTTGGCAAAGCAGGATGATGGATGTCCATGTCTTCTGATGGCCTAAGTTTGTGATCTCGTCCAAATGGTGGTTGTGAAACCAAATCGGAAGGTGCTACTTCATGAGAAGAAAGTAATACCAAAGTTATCCGCGAACCAGAATGTGTCATGGTATCTAGACATGGGTGCCAGTAACCACATGAAGGGGTGCAAGGAGAAATTCTTCAAGCTAGAATATGAAGTTCAATCTCGGTTAAATTCGGTGATGGTTCAAATGTGGAGATTTGCCGACAAGGATCTGTCCTCTTCGAGGGTCTCATAGGAGAACATCCTATACTCACCGAATTATACTACATCCCATGGCTTCGCAACAATGTCTACAAGGATTCTGGTCTATTGCAACAAAAATTATTGCTACAACATCATTTCGGTCGGGGAACTTGATGAGAATGGATGCAAGTTGGATATTGAGAACAGAGTGATAGCGATCTTTGACAACCTTTGAAACGTGCTAGCCCGTGTAAATCACACACGGAACAAGCTCTACATTCTCAACCTTGATCAATCTCAACCGGAGTGTTGGCTCGCCAAGAGTGATCATGATTCGTGGTTATGGCATGCTAGATTTGGACACGTTAACTTCTATGCCTTGAAGAAGATGCCGAAGATGGAGATGGTATTTGGGATGCCGTTTATCGAGCATGTTGATCGAGTATGTGATGATGGGTGCTTGATACGTCTCCAACATATCTATAATTTTTATTGTTCCATGTTGTTATATTATCATTCTTGGATGTTTTGCAATCATTTTATAGCACCTTTATATCATTTTTTGGGACTAACTTATTGACTCGTGCCCAGTGCCAGTTGTTGTTTTTTGCTTATTTTTTACATCGCAGAAAATCAATACCAAATGGAGTCCAAATGCAGCAAAAATATTTGGAGAACTTTTATGGACCAGAAGGAACAACATGGACCAAAGAAGTACCAGAGGGGTGCCCCGAGGGGGGCACAACCCACCTAGGCGCGCCTAGGGGCCCAGGCGCACCTTGGTGGGTTGTGCCCACCTCAGTGGCCTCCTGCACCGCCTCTTCACCCTATAAATACCAAAATATTCCAGAAACCCTAGGGGAGTCGACGAAACACAATTCCAGCCGCCGCAAGTTCCAGAACCACAAGATCCAATCTAGACACCATCACGGAGGGGTTCATCATCCTGATTGGTGCCTCTTCGATGATGTGTGAGTAGTTAATTGTAGACCTACGGCTCTGTAGGCAGTAGCTAGATGGCTTCCTCTCTCTCTTTTGATTCTCAATACAATGGTCTCTTGGAGATCTATTTGATGTAACTCTTTTTGCGGTGTGTTTGTTGGGATCCGATGAACTTTGAGTTTATGATCAGATCTATTTATCCATGAAAGTTATTTGAGTTTTGATCTCTTATATGCATGATTATTTATAGCCTCGTATTTCTTCTTCGAAGCTTTGGTTTAGTTAGGCCAACTAGATCGTTTTTTCTAGCCATGGGAAGAGGTGCTTTGTGATGGGTTCGATCGTGCAATATTCTTTCCTAGTGACAGAAGGGGCAGCAAGACACATATTGATTGTTGTTATTAAGTATAACAAGATGGGGTCTATTCCTACATGAATAGATCTTGTCTACATCATGTCATCATTCTTATCACATCACTCCGTTTCTCCATGAACTTAATACACTAGATGCATGCTGGATAGCGGGCGATGTGTGGAGTAATAGTAGTAGATGTAGGTAGGAGTCGATCTACTAATCTTGGACGTGATGTCTATATATTGATCATTTCCTGGATATTGTCATAATTATTTGAGGTTCTATCAATTTCCCAAAGTAATTTGTATACCCATGGTGTGCTATTTCCTGAGAGAAGCCACTAGTGAAATCTACACCCCCAGGTCTATTCTTCATCATATTTGCGTTCCGATCTATTATTTTCTTTGACAACTATTTCTTTTATTTTCAGATATTTTATTCCAAAAACCAAAAAAAATACCTTGCTACACTTTCTTGTTACCTTTTTTATCACAATTTTATCCCGTCAACTTGCCAATTTCCTACGCCGTTACCCGTAAGAGGGATTGACAATCCCTCATAAGTGTCGGGTTGCAAGTATTTGTTCTTTGTGTATAGGTACCATTTACATAGTGTTGCTTGGTTCTCCTACTAGATTGATACCTTGGTTTCATAACTGATGGAAATACCTACCATAGATGTGGTGCATCATCCCCTCCTCTTTGGGGAAATACCGACGTAGTTCAAGATGCATCAGTGCTTGGTTAGAAAACAGCAATGCAGGTCATTCCCTGCTCAGTCCCCCTATCGTGTAAGTGATGCACTCGAGCTGCTCCATGGTGATCTATGTGGCCCTATCACCCCGGAAACTCACGCAGGAAAGAAGTACTTCTTCCTTGTGGTAGATGACTGCTCGAGATACATGTGGGTCATTTTCCTAGGATCTAAAGATGAGGAGTTTGAAGCGTTCAAGAAGTTGAAGGTTGCAACGGAGATGGAACACAAACTGAAGGTTCACACTCTATAGACAGATCGCGGCGGAGAGCTTACGTCGAATGTGTTCAACGACTACTGCGAGAAGATTGCCATAAAAAGGTTTCTCACGGCACCTTATACATCACAGTAGAACGGGATTGTTGAAAGATGCTACTTCTTTAGCTTGCGTTGGTTTTTCCCTTGAAGAGGAAAGGGTGATGCAGCAAAGTAGAGATAAGTATTTCCCTCAGTTTTGAGAACCAAGGTATCAATCCAGTAGGAGGTACACGCAAGTCTCCAATCTATGCACCTGCACAAACAATCAAACACTTGCACCCAACGCGATAAAGGGGTTGTCAATCCCTTCACGGTCACTTGCAAGAATGAGATCTAATAGAGATAGAGATAAAATATTACTAAAACATAAAACAAAGAAAAAACAAATAAATTGTAGCATGGTATTTTTGGTTTATAGATCTGGAAATAGACCCGGGGGCCATAGGTTTCACTAGAGGCTTCCCTCTTGAAAGAAAATAATATGGTGGGTGAACAAATTACTATCGAGCAATTGATAGAAAAGCGCAAAGTTATGACAATATCCAAGGCAATGATTATGAACATAGGCATCGCGTCCGTGTCAAGTAGACCGAAACGATTCTGCATCTACTATTACTCCACACATCGACCGCTATCCAGCATGCATCTAGAGTATTAAGTTCAAAAGAACGGAGTAACGCCTTAAGTAAGATGACATGATGTAAAGGGATAAACTCAAGCAATATGATGAAAACCCCATCATTTTACCATTGATGGCAACAATACAAATATGTGCCTCGCTACCCCTACTTTGACACTTGGTGAGGACAACGCAAGGTTGAACCCAAAACTAAGCACCTCTCCCATTGCAAGAAGTACCAATCTAGTTGGCCAAACCAAACTGATAATTCAAAGGTAAATACAAAGTTATTAAATCATGCGTATAAAAATTCAGAGAAGATTCAAATAATATTCATAGATAAACTGATCATAAATCCACAATTCACTGCAAAAGAATAATACATCGGATAAATCTCTAAGAACATCGAGGATATCATGGTATTGCGGATAATAGATAGAGAAGAATCCATCTAGCTACTAGCTATGGACCCTTAGGTCCGTGGTAAACTACTCACGCTTCATCAGAAGGGCAATAGAGTGGATGTAGATGCCCTCCATGATCGAATCCCCCTCCGGTAGGGTGTGATGACCCACAAGTATAGGGATCTGTTGTAGTCCTTTAGATAAGTAAGAGTGTCGAACCCAACAAGGAGCAGAAGGAAATGACAAGTGTTTTTCAGCAAGGTATTCTTTGCAAGCACTGAAATTACCGGTAACAGATAGTTTTGTGATAAGATAATTCATCACTGGTAACAAGCAACAAGTGTAACAAATGTGCAACAAGGTGTCCCAATCGTTTTTGTAGCAAAGGACAAGTCTGGACGAACTCTTATATAAAGCAAAGCGCTCGCGAGGACACATGGGAATTACTATTAAGCTAGTTTTCGTCATGCTCATATGATTCACGTTCGTTACTTTGATAGTTTGATATGTGGGTGAACTGGTGCTTGGGTGCTTTCCTTACTTGGAGAAGCCTCCCACTTATGATTAACCCCTCTCACAAGCATCTGCAACTATGAAAGAAGAATCGCGATAAATCTAACCATAGCATGAAATATATGGATCCAAATCATCCCATTACGAAGCAACGCATAAAGTAGGGTTTAAGATTCTGTCACTCTAGCAACCCATCATCTAATTATTACTTCCCAATTCCTTCACCTAGGCCCAAATAATGGTTAAGTGTCATGTTGTCGACGTTCACATAACCCCACTAGAGGAAAAACAACATACATCTCATCAAAATATCGAACAAATAACAAACATATGATTACTTATAACAAGACTTCTCCCATGTCCTCAGGAACAAATGTAACAACTCACAAAGCATATTCATGTTCATAATCAGAGGAGTAATAATTATCATTAAGGATCTGAACATATGATCTTCCACCAAATAAACCAACTAGCATCAATTACAAGGAGTAATCAACACTACTAGCAAACCGTAGGTACCAATCTGAGGTTTTGAGATAAAGATAGGATACAAGAGATGAACTAGGGTTTGAGAAGAGATGCTTCTGGTGAAGATGTTGATGGAGATTGACCCCCTCTTGACGAGATGATCGTTGGTGATGATGATGGCCTCGATTTCCACCTCCGGAAGCGAAGTTTCCCCGGTAGAACAGCTCCGCTGGAGCCCTAGATCGGTTCTGCCCAAGTTCCGCCTCGAGATGGCGGCGCTTCATCCCAAAAGCTTCCTTTTTGTTATTTTTTCAGGTCAAAAGACACCATATAGCAGAAGAGGGGTCCCACATACTCAACTATCATTTAGTCTTTCATAATTGCTAACACTCACACGATACTTATGAGGTCAAAGTTTCCATCACACATAGAGAAAGATAGGGGCTTATGGTTTCGCCTCCCAACCTTTTACCTCAAGGGTAATGCCAAATAATAGCCTATGAATATCTACATCCGAGTGGTTATATATATTTGGATCTTCCCCCCAACATAAAGTGCTTGCCAAAAATAAAATGTATAAAAAGGAATAGGTGGCGATCACCATGACTCTTGTATAAAGGTAGAGGGTAAATAAAAGATAGGCCCTTCGCAGAGGAAAGCAGAGGTTGGAATGCGATTTTATGGTTGGATGCACAAAATCTTAGTGTAAAGAACGTCACTTTATATTGCCACTTGTCATAAAGAACTTTATTATGCAGTCTGTCGCTTTTATTTCTTCTATATCACAAGTTCGTATAAAGCTTATTTTCCTCACACTAATAGATCAGACATATTTAGAGATAAATTTTTATTTCTTGCACCGATGAGAACTTACTTGAAGGATCTTACTCAATCCATAGGTAGGTATCACTACTGGAATCAGGATCTTTGCTGTCGGCTAGCTCTTTGCCATCTTCTAGCTGACGACAAAGAAGTTCTTTGCCATCAGCTTAAATAAATCTGACGGCAAAGAAAGAGCGGACATCAAAGAAGGTGTTTGTCACCAGCCTGCTCTTTGTCGTCCGCTAGTTGATGGCATAGAAGCTTTGCCATCTACTAGCAGACGAGAAAGAGGGTGGGTGGCGGACTAATGAGAACGACCTAACGGCCACTTTCTTTGCCGTCAGCCAGCAGATGGCAAAGTGTTGTGACCTAAGTGAAATAGGGCCGACATCCGTGCCCCCCTCTCTCCCTCCCCCTTCTCTCTCTTCTGGCCCTCACCTCACCCGTGCCGCCGCCGCCCCGACCCCGACCCCCCTGCCCCCGCTGCCCCGGCGCCCCACCCTGATGACCCACGAGTATATGGGATCAATTGTAGCTCTTTTCGATAAGTAAGAGTGTCAAACCCAATGAGGAGCAGAAGGAAATGACAAGTGGTTTTTAGCAAGGTAATGTCTGCAAGTGCTGAAATTGTAAGTAGCAGAGTAGTTTGATAGCAAGGTAATTTGTAACGAGCAAGTAACGATAATAGTAGCAAAAGTGCAGCAAGGTAGCCCAATCCTTTTGAGGCAAAGGACAGGACAAAACGGTCTCTTATAATAAGCAAAGCGTTCTTGAGGGTACACGGGAATTTCATCTAGTCGCTTTCATCATATTGGCTTAATTCGTGTTCGGTACTTTGATAATTTGATATGTGGGTGGACCGGTGCTTAGGTTCTGTTCTTACTTGAACAAACCTCCTACTTATGATTAACCCTCCCGCAAGCATCCACAACTATGAGAAAAGTATTAAGAATAAATTCTAACCATAGCATTTAACTTTTGGATCCAATCAACCCCTTACAGAATAGTGCATAAACTGACGTTTAAGCTTCTATCACTCTCGTAACCCATCATCTAACTGCTACTCCACAATGCATTCCCTTAGGCCCAAATATGGTGAAGTGTCATGTAGTCGACGTTCACATGACACCACTAAGGGAATCACAACATACATACTATCAAAATATCAAACACATATCAAGTTCACATGATTACTTGCAACATGATTTCTCCCGTGACCTCAAGAACAAAAGTAACTACTCACAAATGATAATCACGCTCAAGATCAAAGGGGTATTAAATATCATATTGGATCTGAACATATAATCTTACACCAAATAAACCATATAGTAATCAACTACAAGATGTAATCAACACTACTAGTCACCCACATGCACCAATCTATAGTTCCGATAACAAGATTGAACACAAGAGATGAACTAGGGTTTGAGATGAGATGGTGCTGTTGAAGATGTTGATGGAGATTGCCCTCCCCAATATGGGAGAGTTGTTGGTGATGATGATGACGATGATTTCCCCCTCTGGGAGGGAAGTTCCCCCAGGGGAATCGCTCCGCCGGAGGGCAAAAGTGCTCCTGCCCAAGTTCTGCCTCGAGACGGCGAAGCTACGTCCCTAAAGTCCTCTCTTATTTTTCCTAGGTCAAAATGACTTATATACCAGAAGATGGGCACCAGAGGTGGGCCTGGGTGAGCGCAACCCACTAGGGCATGCCTGGGCTCCCTGGCGCACCCAGGTGGGTTGTGCCCACCTGGTGGGCCCCCTCTGGTAGTTATTTGCTCCAATATTCCTCAAATATTCCATAAAAAATTCTCCGTGAAGTTTCAGCTTATTTGGAGTTGTACAAATTAGGTAGCCTGACGTAGCTTTTCCAGGTCCAGATTTCCAGCTGCCGGAGTTCTCCCTCTTTGTGTAAACCTTACATATTATGAGAGAAAAGGCATTATAATTACTCCAAAAAGCATTATTATGGATAAAACATCTTAAATAACAGTAATAAAACATTACAAAATGGACATATCAACTCCCCAACTTAGACCTTGCTTGTCCTTAAGCGAAAACCGAAATCGAAAAACATGTCCACATGCTTTGAGAGAGAGGTGTCGATAAAAACATAATACAGACATAGAAGCATCATGTAGATTATTATAACAACAACAAAATTAAACATAAGACTTTACCATAGAACTTTTATCATATACTTCTCATGAATAAGTAACAATTCATCACACAATTGAAGTATAAAGTAAAAACTCTATTAGAAACAAACAATCTATGTTCTTAGTCAACCTTGCAACTACAATTCATCATATTTTCAGGAAGGGTCACGTATCAGAGCCTTTAGGCAAGTCCACATACTCAACCATCATATAGTCTTCTATGATTGCTAACACTCACCGCGTACACATGAGCAAAACGTTTCAACCAGACACATAGAAAGATAGGGGTTTATAGTTTCACCTCCGAACATATTCACCTCAAGGGTGATCTCAACAATAATAACTCATGCTATCTATATTCAACTGGACATATGTGTCTAGATCTTTCCTCACCACATGATGCTTGCCAAAGGAGGAAAATAAAAAGGAATAGAAGAAAAACTTTGACTCTTTGCATAAAAGTAAATACATAAAAGTAAAAGATAGGACCTTCGTAGAGGGAAGCAGAGGTTTCCATGCGCTTATTTGTTTATATGCTCAACCACATAGTGCAAACCAACATCATGTTGCATTGCTCCTTGTGATAGTGACCTTTATTATGCAGTATGTCACTTTTATTCTTCACCATCACAAGTTCATGCAACGCTCAATTTTCTCTTACACTAAATGATCTCACACTTTTAGAAGCAATTTTTATTGCCTTTTTGCACCAATCACAACTTACTTGAGGGATCTTGCTCAATCCCTAGGTAGGTATGGTGGGCACTTGAAAGTAAGATTTGGGTTTAAGGGTTTTTGGATACACCAGTAGTATCTCTACTTAGTGCAGAATTTTTGGCTAGCAAATATAGGGGGCAAGCACCACATGTTAAATGATCTATGATAATGTGACTTCTATGTGTATATAAACAAACATAGACTGTTCAGTTGTCTTCCTTGTCCAACTTCAACAATTTTGGCATATAATATTTTGATGAGGGCTCACAATCACAAAAGATTTCTAGGATCGTATATTTATATGTGAATCTTCTCTTCCCTTATTAATTCTTTCATGAGTTGCATCATCGACTAATGCTATGTTTGTCAATCTCTAATAAAATTTTCTACTTATAATCTTCCTTATGTGGTGTCATCACCTACCATAAAATTAGTATATGACCTTTTCTTCATTTATTTCCTTTCTTTTATTTATTCTTATTTATTTTCTTTAATTTGCAACATGGAAGTAAAGAAAAGCAAAAACTGAGACTATACTTTATTATATAACTTGCACACGATTACAAGGATAGATCACTAAGCAAACTCTTGAAAGGAAAGGATCGAACTAAACTTTTATTCATCTAAAGCAAAAGATCGAACTAAAATAAATGAAGGCAAAAAGATAGTGGGATGATACGATACCGGGGCACTTCCCCCAAGCTTGGTGGAATCCAAGGGGAGTGCGCATACCTGATACTCAATTCTCCTTTCGTGATGAAGAAGAAGGTGGTGGTGAAGAGATGTTGTCCTCGGATTTCCATGGCAGTGGTCCGCCATCATGAGAGGAGGAGTGAGTCTCACGGGTCCTGCAACTAGAAGCCAAACTCATAGCTTTAAACCTCGCCTCATATTCAAAGACTTGGTTTTGGAGATAGTAGATCTGGCTTTGGAGGAAGTTGATTTGCTTGTTGAAGGTGAAGACGATGTCCTTCATGGGCTTGCCATCCACCTTGAGATCACAAGAGAGGTTCATGATCATGAGGTGATTGGCGTTGAGCCCACACTCAACTATCCCCTTGCACCGGAAACATCTTGCTCCATAGCTTCAAGTCTGGCATCCATGGTTCCCGTCCCCTTGGGACATTGCACATCGCGAAGGTGAAGCACCCCCTCACGCATCTGGATGGTCTGAGGGTGCTGCGCCGCCTCCCACAGATATGGGTTGATGACATTCTTGAAGAACTCGTCCTTGGAGGAGCTTGAGGTGGCCATGGTAGATGGGGTCTCATAGAAAAACAGCAAGAAAAGAGAGCAGAGGATTTCTCCTTGATATGGTGATCAACAGGTTCGAGAAGTATATATAGATTTTTTATCTTGGGGGACAAGCAAACGGAAGAAAAACGGAGTCCGGAAGGTTTCCCAGATGGGCACAACCCACCTGGGTGCGCCAGGCAAGCCTGGCACGCCCTGGTGTCTTGTGCCCACTAGGGTACGCTTCCTGGAAGTTTCTTTATTTCCTATTTTCCTAAATATTCCAAAACTGACAAAAAATATTTTTGCAGATTTTTTGGAGTCCGTTTACTTACCGTATCACGTACCTCCTTATTTTCATGATTCTGGAGTGTTCCGGAAGGAATCTTTTATGTGGTCTTCCGGTGTCAAAGTTTGGATAAAATTACTTTCAACGTTAATGGGCGTACCTAAGATATAATGTTTTATTCGTTGCCCATTGACAACCTTCGGGTTAGTACCTTCGGAATTATTTATTTTGATGGCTCTAGACCGATAAACCTCCTCGATAACATAGGGGCCTTCCCATTTTGAGAGGAGTTTTCCTGCAAAGAATATGAAACGAGAGTTGTACAAAAGAACATATTCTCCGACTTTAAACTCACGCTTTTGGATTCTTTTGTCATGCCATCTTTTAAATTTTTCTTTGAATAATTTTGCATTTTCATAAGCTTGGGTTCTCCATTCATCTAATGAGCTAATAGCAAATAACCTCTCTTCATCAGCAATCTTGAAATCAGAATTGAGATCTTTGATGGCCCAATATGCTTTATGTTCTAACTCAAGAGGCAAATGACAAGCTTTTCCATAAACCATTTTATAAGGAGACATACCCATAGTATTTTTATATGCTGTTCTATAAGCCCAAAGTGCATCATCTAATTTCTTAGACCAATTCTTCCTAGACCTATTGACAGTCTTTTGCAAAATTAATTTTATTTCTCTATTTCTAAGTTCAACTTGACCACTAGACTGAGGATGAGGTGATGCAATTCTATGGTTAACATCATACTTGGCAAGCATTTTATAGAAAGCACCATGAATAAAGTGTGAACCACCATCAAGCATTAAATATCTACGGACTCCAAACCTTGGGAAAATAACTTCCTTAAGCATTTTAATAGAGGTGTTGTGATCAACACTACTGGTTGGAATAGCCTCTACCCATTTATTAACGTAATCAACAACAACCAAAATATGTGTATACCCATTAGAGGAAGGACAAGGTCCCATGTAATCAAATCCCCAAACATCAAATGGTTCAACAACAAGTGAATAATTCATAGACATTTCTTAACGCTTACCGATATTACCTATTCTTTGACATTCATCACAAGATAAGACGAACCTATGGGAATCCTTGAAGAGAGTAGGCCAATAAAATCCAGATTGCAATACTGTCGGGGATATACCCCGCGGTATGACCCGGCCGGATATATGACCCGGCTGGGACTTGGCGGTTCATTGGTAACCACCGGAGGATTGGAGACTCGCGAGTTTGGCAACTTGTTGATCGCCTCGACGGCGGGTCAGACGGACGACAAGCCCATGTCCCAGAAGGCCGGCTCATGTTATGCTGGGTCGGCTTAAGAGAAAGTATAAATATTCCCTTACAAAAGAAGCAAGACTAGGACTCCACTTGTAATAGAGTAATCCTAATCCTACTAGGACTAGTCATGTAACCCACCCCTTCAACATATATAAGGAGGGACAGGGCACCCCAAGAGGGAGGGAGGAATAATCTTAAGGCTAGACATAACTAGGAGAGCCAGTTTACGACAACTCCCTTGTGATAATAATGAGACCTAGCCACAAACGACATGTAGGGTTGTTACCGGATGATGTTTCCCGGGGCCCAAAGCTGTCTAAACCCTTGTCTTGCGTGTTGATCCGTCTTGCGTCTCTCATCCCGATCAAACCCTCTCAAGCTACCACATAGATGTGTTGGCCTCACGACTAAGTCCTCACACTAGGACATCTACTGTGACAATTCCACAATAGTTGGCGCCCATCATGGGGCCTGCGCACGGTAGTGTTGTGTTCTTGGAGGGATCTTTCTAGGGTTTCAGAAATTCGCAAATTTTTCGGATGAAGAAAAGCCGGTTGTGGAAGAGTCTACAACAATGTCAAGTTCACTAATCAAAATCAGACGATGAGATCAGCGTTGTTCAACTTTGGATTCGCTAGGTCTGATTGATGCAGATTGCCGAAAAGCACACTAGGCCAAGTCCCAATCGTGCTGTCAAGTCAGGTATGGGTCAGACCAACCCCAACCCGGATTCAGCCACCGGCCGCCTCCGATTCATAATACGCCGAGTGGCCTCGACAGAGTCACCAGCCTTCAGCGATTGAAAGAGAAGACCACGATCCAGACTCCCTGCTTCGAGCCGCCCTCGAGACGCCCCGCGCCCGCCGACGGTTCATCACATGGCCAGCCTCCGTTGAATCACCAGCCCCGAGCCGTCCGGCTCCAGAGCACCTTACATTTCGGCCTCGTGTCGACCTCGCCATGCCTCACCTCGCGCTTGACCCGCTTTAATCCGCCGCTTTACCTCTAATCCGCCACCGCGCTAAATCGCCGTCTCTCTTTGCCGGGTCATCCGTGGGCCGTTTTACCACGGCCGCGTTTCCGCTTGGCCTCCGTCGCCAAGTCTCCACTCGGCCTTCGTCACCAAGTTATCCCCACCTTAAGCTGCAATCGCTAAATCGCCGGCCATGAGCCGCCCGGGGAGCCATGTTGTGAGTCAATCGATCCGGCCACAACCACAGACTCGTCACGAGCAGCCGTGCTGAGTTGACCAGGCCGCAAGCCGGCACTTGCCTCGCGGGCCTCCACTTCAAACCATCGCTGGGACTCGCCTCCGCCCTGGGCTGCCGGCTCGCCCTTGCCACCTTGGATGTGACACTACTAGGAAAAGGGCTATAGATGGAATTGACACTAATGGCGTACCAGACATGTGGTGCGCCATTACTATATACTAATGGCGCACCATCTGTTGGTGCGCCATTAGTGTGGAAGACACTAATGGCGCACCAGGCACACGGTGCGTCACTAGTAACAAAATGTTTTTTTCAATTTTTCAAACATACTAATGGCGCATCTGGGCAGAGTGCGCCATTAGTAGTTAGAACTACTAATGGCGCACCAGCCATAGAGTGCGCCACTACTGTATTTTTTTTTACTTTTTTGCAAAACTACTAATGGCGCACCATTGCATAGTGCGCCATTACTAGTTTAAACTAGTAATGGGCACTTTTTTTTTACTTTTTGATACCATGAATATTTTTAAATTTCATGGGCACTTTTTGAATTCATGAATATTTTTTCAAATTTGATGATATTTTTTCATATTCCATATGAAAAAATATTGAATATTCATGAGGACACTCGATCTCGATCCCCCTCCCTCTCGGT
>NC_041382.1:629323644-629365643 GCF_002162155.2 Triticum dicoccoides
CCCCCGCACCCTCCCCCGCTCCACCGTCACAAATGAATGCAACTAAAAATCCAAAAAAAACAAATTTGTTTATATTTTCAAATAACAAATTTGATGACATTTTCAAATAATAAATTTGATGATATTTTTTCGATTCATAAATATTTTCAAATAACAAATTTGATGATATTTTTAAAAAATTATTACTGTTTTTATAAAAATTCATTATTGTTTCATATTCATATTCATATTCATTTTCATATTCATATTCATTTTCATATTCATATTAATTTTCTATTAAATTATTAGATTCAACAAAATAATAATAATAATAATAATAATATCTTACTTATGGCGCACGGCTGGCTGGTGCGCCATTGCTATCTAAAAAAAGAATACTAATGGCACACCATCTCGGGGGTGCGCCATTGCTATAAAAAAACATACTAATGGCGCACCGCCAGGGGGTGCGCCATTAGTAATCTTCCCCCTAGTCGCCCGATCCCTTCGTCCCTCCCGCTTGCCAGATTCACTCCCCCTCGCCAGATTCATTCCCCCCTAGTCGCCCGACGACCCCCGCGCCCCGCCTCGCCGTCTCGGTCCTCGCCGCCGATGGCCTGCCCCGCTCCTTCCCTCCACTCCTCAATCGCCCTCTCGGTCCTCGCCACTGGCGACTTGCCTCGCTCCTTCCCTCCACCCCGAGCGCCGCCGCCGCGCGTCACCGCGTCCACTGACCACCCCGTCCTCCGTCGTCGTGCCTAGGAGCTGCGCCAGGAGCAACACCATCATCACCTTCAACGCCTACGTCCACGGATTGGAGCCAGGTCATCAAGGATCGAGCGCATTGACCTCTTCTTCCTCATCACCGACCACTGCTTCTCGGCGTCGATCCGCGCTGCCCCGACCACCCTCGGCCTCGCCGTCTCCTTCCCCAGCTCCGCGGTGAGCGTCTCCATCGATTCCCCTGTTTTTCTCCTTGTTTAGTCACCGTTTGTGCATGCGGGCTCGTGCTCACCGCGCCGGCCGCCCCTCGCTGTAGATTCTCTGATGTCCCTACCTAAAACTGAATATAAAGTCAGTCTAAAGTCAGTCTCCTGATCTGAATATAAACTTTATCTGAAACTGAAATTGAAACAGATGCAGTCGTAAAAATTCAGTTAAAAATTCAATTTTAGAGCTTGGCTCCTGATCTAAATATAAAGTGTGCGGCAAGCTTATATTGCAAGAAAGTTTAAAATTCAATCTAAAACTCAATGTAAAATTCAGTTAAAGTGATCTGAATATAAAAACTCTTGGAGTAAAAATTCAGTCTAAAAGTGAGTTAAAGTTTCAGTTTTAGAGTAATTTTCAGTTTGTAAAACTGAGAAGTGTATTTTTTATTTTGAAACTTATTGTAACTATTTTCAATTTTGATGGAAAATCAGTCTAAAAGTCAGGAGGGGGATCTCTGTAGATTGCATATACAGATTTCTTGAACAGTGGTATTAATTACAAATAGAGCAATGTTGAAAATGAAACAAAAGGAATTGGAAAACCAGAAAGATAGACATTCTGTTGTAAGTAAGCTAAGATAAAAAAGTGTTTACTTTAAGTAATTATTTACAACAAGCATTGTGTAAGAAAATGTCATGCAGGCTGTAACTTGAACTTGAAGAACTCCTTAGATAGTTTTTTAGTCTCCTTATACAAAGCAAGCTGAAGTTTGAAACCTATTTCTCCTAAGCAGACACTAAAAAATTGCAGATAAGTAGACACTAAAAATTGCAGCCATGTCAAAGTGTCATTTCATTTGGGAGCAGTAATGAAAACTGTATGTGCTGTCATAGGTGTTGTGCTGTCAAAAACTGTATGTGCAATCTCCAGAACAATTATGCTTATGTGAAAATTGCATGTGCAATCTCCAAATGTATCATCCTAATGTAGGTGCCATGTTGTGTGATTCTTCATGCTGAGAACTTCAGCTTTTTCAACTTGCTGGACTATATGTTCATTGGTACTACTTGTGATGCTGCTGCTGTACTACTTGGGAATTTTGTCAACTTGTGATGCGGCTGCTGTACCCCGAGAGGCCCTTGAGTTTGCCGGAATGTCGATTAACTTCCGTTCCGGCAAATTTGGGTACTCCATATGTCCTATTTTCAGCAAAGGTCATGCTGAAATTTTCCGTGAAATTTAGCATGACTTTGCTAAAAATAGGACATATGGGGTACTTGCGACTAATGCATGGGCCAGGGTATCTTAGTACTTAGTTAAGTAGGATCAACTGCCCCGCCATTCTTGCTGCATTAAACCATAGGTGGCAATAGAGCCAAGTGATTAGGCCCAACTTAGAATTCTCGTTAGCATCGATAAACCCCAGATGATAAACCCAACATAGGTGGCAATAGAGCCAAGTGATTAGTGCCAAGTGATTAGGCACAACCTAGGGTGCCTCGGCATCGATAAACCCTAAATGATGAAAACTTAACTTGGCTTCTATAGGGTGCCTCGGTGTCGATGAGAACCTAAATGATGTACGCTTAGGATTTTAGGGTGCCTCGGCGTCGACAAAACCTAAATGATGAAAGCTTAGGCTTTTAGGGTGCCTCGACGTCGACAAACCCTAAATGATAAAACCTTGGCTTTTAGGGTGCCTCGGTGTCGATAAGAACCTAAATGATGAAAGCTTAGGCTTTTAGGGTGCCTCAGCGTCGACAAACCCTAAATGATAAAAGCTTAGCTTTTAGGATGCCTCGGTGTCGACAAACCCTAAATGATGTAGTTTGACTTATGAACGTAGGATATGTCGTCATCATCATCGAACGACGAAAGTCTCCCGGGGGAGTGCGACTGGTGCCACGACAATCGAGGTCTGTGCGACATGCCTCACCTGGATGATGATTGGCGCTTCAGCATTAAGCTCGAGGAGACCTTCGAAGTTGAAACGGTACACAACAACGACAAGTGTTATTTTCATAATTAAGCATGACTTAAACTCTTTCAACGTGTAATTTTCATCTTTTACAATTCGAGTATAGCTTATCCCATGCCATGCAAGATGCTATGTCTTGGAGAGGATGGATTTTGAAGACCATGAAATTTCTGAAACAAAGAAAATTCACCTAAGGACTCATCACGATGTGGACTTTGAAGTAAATCTATATAATTCTGAGAGCGTAACCCATTTGGTTGCAAAAATTGGGAAGCATTTTGCAAGATGTATGGTTTTGATGAGGGTATGCTTATCACCATGGATCTTGGTAATCCTGACATCAACCAAGACAATATGGACATTTGGGTCCTTGTTAATACGCCTCCAGTTCTACCGCTATGTGAGTTTCTCAAACATAGTTATTGGCTAATTTATATTGTTTATTTCAAAATAGTTGAGAGCTTATTTCCATTGACAGCTTATTTTTATTGTTCAAAGAATGTGCGGGAGATGGTAGACAAAACCCACTACACCGATGGCTCCGAATTAACAACTTACAAGGAGAAAAATCATCTGGTCAGATTTTGTACTAACATTGAGAATTACAATATCCACAATCAAACTCCTCAACAGTATGGTAAATATGTGCCACTAGTGCATGTGTTCAACTATGGTAACTACCATGGAGATACCTTGGTAAGATTTTTACTATTACGACATCCATGCATCTTTTGCATACTTCTAAAATTAGTACATCATTGCTAACTATGAAGTTATTACTATGTTTTTCAACAGATAATCCTTGAGAATTGTGTGCCTCATATGATGTATCAGAAAGGTAGTCTTAATGTTTTGAACATACAGCCAGGTCATCCTATGAATCTCAACTGTCCATACGAGATTTCTAAAAGAAGTGGAGACATGAAAATCAAAGGATGGAAAAAATGTATGGACAGTCGTAAGGAGCTTCTTGGAAGCAAAAGGAAGTGAAGTGCAAGAATTGGAGACAGGATGTTCTCCATTCTCCATAATGGAGAGTCAAGGTCTATATTGTTTTATGCTATTTTAGCTTAAATAGGGTATTTAGGTCCTGCCTAATACTGATGATCATGTGTTAAGAACAATTAAGTAGGGTTGGTTCGATGACTATCAAGATGATGATCGTATGACTTGTTATGAATAACGAGTAGAAGTTGTATGATGATGATTAGTAGGACTTGTTAGGATTAGTATTACTTCCGACAAACTCGATACTCGCGGTCTCGAGACTTGTAAGGTTTTATCTTTGTTCGGTCTTTTGAATTCGGAGACTAATATGATGAATTGTATTCGGAGACTAATCTTCTATTATATTCAATGAATCTGCTGTTGCTGTGTGCCACTGTCTATATTCTGTCAAATAATATATTTTGTAACCTGTGCAAAAATCAGAAAAGTAAAAAAACCTAATATTCATACTAATGGCGCATCACTACAGAGTGCGCCATTAGTATGCCAAGTATACTAATGGCGCATCCATCCGAAGTGCGCCATTAGTGTGCAAAAGCACATGGTTAAATATGGCCCTGTGAGGCATACTAATGGTGCATGGTGTTATATACTAATGGCGCACTAGGTGGTGCGCCATTAGTAATAAATACTAGTGGCGTGATACTAATGGCACACCAGTGATGCGCCATTAGTAGGCAAAACTGGTGCGCCATTAGTAGGCCTTTTCCTAGTAGTGTGAGCTGCCGGTGCGTCTCATGCTTCACTGGTCTGTGTCAACTACCATCCGAGTTGCTGCCCTGCCCGCACCGTGATGAGAATCGACATGCGCAGCAGACGCCGCCACCGCCGCCTCATTGTTTCGCCTCTGCGTCGCTCCATCGCCAAACCACCGCCTCTGCCTTGGTCGGCCCCAAGCCTTCGAGCCGCCGCTGTTTCGCGCTGTGAGCCACCATGGTCTCGTGCTGGTTAAGCCATAGTTTCCTCAAGGTTGACTTGTCGTCTTCTGCGCTGATTCGCCGCCTCCCACGTTAACTCACCGCTCCAAATCGCCTTTTGCTCCCGTGTCGCTGAGCTGCTGCCATAGCTTGCTTCGGGTGAGCCGCCGAGTGCCTTTACTGCTGGGTGCCTTTGCCACTGTTTCTGGCCTTGCTTTCATAGCCTTGAGCCACCTCGCCGTCATGGATGTGCCGTCGAAGCTGCCCCTCTCCAGCTCGGCCTCGTTCCAAGCCGCCTTCACGCGGGCCTCGCATTGAGTCACCAGTTCCCCTCTGACATGGCCGTCGGGCTGCCACTGGTGCGTCCTCGCACCAGCCTTAGCCGCTGTCGCGCGGATTCGCCTTAAACCGGCGCCCCCGAGCTGCCTTCTCCGCCATGGCTCTTCACCGCTGCTAGGACTACCTCCACCACGACCGGCTCTCCGAGTCCCCAGCTCAGCGTTGTACTACCCGCGAGCCGCCCCGACTCAGTGCACCTCCACTACTGCTGCGCAGCAGGTCACCTCCATCAAAATTGCTGATCCAACACCGGGTCAAGCCCCTGCTTTCTCGTTGGGTTGTGGCCCGCCTTGGCCTTGTTCAGAGGTACTTTTGATTAGAATATTCAATACAATGTATGGCACTTGTCTGCACGAGAGGGGAAGACAAAAACTGAGTCACTCGAGTCTACTGCCGGGGGCCCTCGTCAAGCTGTTGACTCGTCGGCGCCCGTCTGGCACGAGTTAAACTTTGGTCCGTGCAAGGATCATCTACCACGGGTACTACTGGAAGCTAATACTTCTTTCCTCGCAAGATGACTAAGCAATCAGTACTACATCACTACTACATTTCATGTGAAATAAGTCATGGTAGGTGCTAGTTGAAAGTGCTGCTGCTACCATTTTCATGGTTAAAAAAAGGTAGAAAGACAAAGGAAGGTCACGTGGGTGATGTGCTGCATCACATCAGCGAAGCTCAACATGCATGTATTATTCAACATTATTCGACACCAGCGTCTACGATAAAAAAGGTGGTATTCCTCTTATATATTTTATCAATACATTTTAATTCCTCCTAGCACTACTACTCTGCCCTATGGTGTTTTTATACGCAAGGAAATTATTTATAAAAAAGTGTTGTCATACCGTGGATACGGAGTGCGTAACAGTATCAGCCTGTACTGACGTTCTTCTGTGTCGTGCTTCTCGATAACCACGCGTGCAAGCCACCCTATTATTCAGTCTACAACAACGCCGCGGCTGACTCATACACCCCCGCCCGCGACTGACTCATCCGTCCGCAATGGCTTACAATGCCACGACCCACTCATTTGCCTGCTCTCGCGGCCGACTCGCCCTTTCACCTTCGTGATCATCAATTCCGTGGTGGATAATTTCTGGCATGACATATCAGGTGAAATCCATCCTGTATATTTTATGTTACATATTGCTTTCTTTAAAAGAGCAATTACTCTGTCTTGCAAATTCTCCAATGCAGGGCAAATTGTCTACTACAAAAGGGATGATTATATCACTGAGATGTTGAATGACTCATACCGGTTTATATCATGGTCAAATATGGCAAATCTCAAGACAACTCCTTGAGTCGTCTTAAGATTCGGGGGTTATGATGACATGACTCAGTAAATGACTGACAGTTTAAAGCAAGTCAAGAACTTCGGGTCAGTGGAGGGAAGATAACCCGGTCCCGGAGGCTGCTGTTATATTGATGAAAACTTAAAAGGCCGTCAGAAAATTTCTGGCTCAAAATGAAGATTCTGGTTTAAAATCCGGTTCAAGGAAATCTGTCTCCCGCAAAGCTTTGAAGTTCTCAACATCCGGTTTAAGAATAATTATCTCTCGTGAAGTTTGAGTTCTAAAAAAAAGGTTGCCAAAGAGAACTTGCAGCCATGATACGCGGTTCAAACATGGGTATCCTCCCTTATGGGCTTATCTTATTGGTCACTTGGGGGATTTTTCTTTATAGAGTGAAGTTATGATTACCCTTTGATCCGGCTTATTGGCCACAAGAAAACATGGGGGCTTCTACCTAGGTTAACAGGGACCAAAGAGAGTCTGTTGCAAAAGCACAACTCAAACATAGGCACCAGTTGAGAATATCTCAAAATTATTGCTTGGGGGCTCTTTTGGTCTAAAGAACAAAGAGTTTGTATAATCCTTGTAATAGGCTTAAAAGCCAGGCTTGGAAGCCAGGTGTATTCACCTAAAACCCCGGGTTATCCTGCATTTTTAAGTAAGCCACTCCGCCCAGGTAATCCTGGAATGACCCGCCAAACGTTTGACAAGTCAATCTTATACAGACACTGAACTTGTCAAAGTTAAAACGACGATTGGTTAATGTGAGGTCCATCTTATAAGGTTTGTATATAGGTTTAACTCAATGGCCTGCCAGCCCATGAAAAGCCTCATTTTTCGGCTTGGCAGCCCATGAAAAGCCTCATTTTTCGTTGATTTTTTATTCGACAATTGCTTTTTCTGAGGTTTATTTGATAAGGCTTATAAAGTTTTATGATTATAATTCACCAGTGTTTATTAACCCGGCCTGACTTTTGACTATAAGTCGCCAGTATGAGATAATATCCGGTGTTTATTAACCTGGCCAGGTTTTTGACTATAAGTCGCCAGTATGATATGAGATAATATCCGGTGTTTGTTAACCCGACCCGGCTTTCTTTATGAACCGGCAATCTCTGATAGTTACCAGTGCTCCAAAATTTGGGTTATCACCCTTACTGCACTGCCTTGGTAAACCAACAGTGTGATCAAATATCACATGTATGATTTATTTTAAATTATATGGTTATCATTTAGTCCAGTTTTGGTTATATAACTTGGATTCCCATGGCTTGAGCAATCAAAATCATGGTATTTCATGCCTATGGGTCAATACCCTCGACAGATTATATTATTCAAATCTTGGATAACCAACATGGCTGGATTTTTATTATGGTTATCAATTACCAATATTATGATTGAGGTTTTCAAAGTCGCTTTAGCGCAATGGATATTATTTTATCAATGGATATAATTTATTCTACAATTTAAGGAATAGTCCCGAGTCGCTACAGGCTCACGACCCGGCACTTGGGGGCTACATTATTCAAGTTGAGATTACATCAAATATGCAAGTCTCATGTCGCTGCAAGCATGCACCATGACACTTGGGGGCTAATGCAAAGTTATTTTTACTGGCCTTATTGAAGGCCCGACTCATCACATTGTAATGAGCCGGCCCTTGGGGGCTATCAATTGCTCCTGTCAAAATTCAAGGTACACAAACCTTAATCCATTATATTGAAGGGTTCATTGCTCAGAGAACAAGACTCTTAACCTTGTGGACGTGGATTCAAGCCTCATAGTGGGGTTACATCGTATGATATTATTTTCAATGAAGTATATATAAAGTCCCAGCTCAGTATTATCTTGCTGAGCCGGCCCTTGGGGGCTACACGTTTCTGCTCAAGTCTACATGATCATATCTACAAAGTCCCTGCTCATTATTCTATAATGACCCGGCCCTTGGGGGCTACACTGGTTGAAGTTTTCATGAGTATAAGGCAATTACAAGTCCCAGGCTGCCGCAAGCATAACAACTCGACACTTGGGGGCTACATATATGGAATATTCTGTTTTTTACTAGCGACTGAGATGAACAACATGGATTTCTTAAAAGTGGTTATTTATATTGAAGTAAGTCTTAAGTCATCACTTTGGTCTGCTCAAGACTTGGGGGCTACAGGTAACACAGATATAAGGGAGAAATATTTTCAAATTCTCTATTTTGAGCAAACCAGATTGACCCGGCGTCACCAATCATTATGACCCGGTGTCTGCAACCCGGCGTCATCAATAATCATGAACCGGCGTTGGCAACAATCATGAACCAACGTTGGCAACAATCATGACCCGGAATTAATAGTTTTTATAACCCGATAATGGTGGTAATCACAAACCGGCAAGTTCTACATCCTCAAGCCGACTGAATATAAGTTGAATATTTGAAGACCAATATTTTTGTCAAGTCCAAGCATTGAAGACCGAATCAAATGGATTCTTTATTTACAAGCAAGTTGATTATGAAGCTGGCGTATTGACCCACATTTTCTAGAAGGAGGAAATTACAAGGACATAAGGATGATCAGGTGCCGGCTTACAAATATTTAACCCGGAGTGCAACCTGTCAAATTTATTCTTGTATTTATATTGCAGATCAGTATAACATGGATAAATCGAAATTAAACTGGTGGCTAATGTCGGGGATATACCCCGCGGTATGACCCGGCCGGATATCTGACCCGGCTGGGACTTGGCGGTTGATTGGTAACCCGCCGGAGGATTGGCGACTCACGAGTCTGGCGACTTAGTGATGGCCCCGACGGCGGGTCAGACGGACGACAAGCCCAAGGCCCAGAAGGCTGGCTCATGTTATGGTGGGCCAGCTTAAGAGAAAGTATAAATATTCCCTTACAAAGGAAGCAAGACTAGGACTCCACTTGTAATAGAGTAATCCTAATCCTACTAGGACTAGTCATGTAACCCGCCCCTTCAACATATATAAGGACGGGCAGGGCATCCCAAGAGGGAGGGAGGAATAATCTTAAGGCTAGACATAACTAGGAGATCCGGTTTACGACGACTCCCTCGTGATGATAATGAGACCTAGCCACAAACGGCTTGTAGGGTTGTTACCGGATGATGTTTCCCGGGGCCCGCAGCTGTCTAAACCCTTGTCTTGTGTGTTGATCTGTCTCGCGTCTCTCATCCCGATCAACCCCTCTCAAGCTACCACATAGATGCGTTTGCCTCACGACTAAGTCCTCATACTAGGACATCTACCGTGAGAATTCCATGACAAATACCTTGTGAGCATTTCTATCTTCAGCATGATGTCCTCCATAAGCTTTGGAATGACATTTCTGTAGGATTTGTCCCTGTTCATGCTCAGGTACACAATGTCTAATAATACCATCCACTCCTTCTTTATAAAGATGTCGGTCATCCCAAAAGTAATGTCTTAAATCATAGAAGATTTTTTTTCTTTTGTTGGTATGTAAAGCTAGGTGGTAAATATTTAGCAACAATGTAATTAGCATAATCAGCATACCAAGGAGTACTTTGAACAACATCTAGTTCAGCTAACTGCTCATCAGGAAAACTATCATCAATACGTAGTGGGTCATCAAGCACATTTTCAAGCCTAGATAAATTATTAGCTACGGGGTTCTCAGCTCCTTTTCTATCAATGATATGTAAATCAAATTCTTGTAACAAGAGAATTGATGGTAGCTGGAACTACGTCGATATTTCCCTGGAGAGGGAGGGATGATGTAGCATAGCGATGGTAGGTATTTCCCTCAGTTATGAAACCAAGGTATCGAACCAGTAGGAGAACCAAGCAACACAACGTAAGCAGCATCTGCACACAAATAACAACACCTTGCAACCCGACATGTTAAAGGGGTTGTCAATCCCTTCCGGGGTACGACGCCTCAAGATAGGCAAATGAACGTGAAGTAAATTGTAGTAGATTGATAGATCGAACGCCAAATAAAATAAATAAGATAAAACACAACAAGGTATTTTTGTATTTTTTGGTTTATAGATCTGAATAAAAATGACACGGAAAAGTAGATCGCAAGGCAAATATATAAGAAAGAAGACCCGGGGGCCGTAGGTTTCACTAGTGGCAAACACATTACTGTTGGGTAATTGATAGAACTTCAAATAATTATGACAATATCCAGGCAATGATCATTACATAGGCATCATGTCCAAGTTTAGTAGACTGACTCCTGCCTGCATCTACTACTATTACTCCACACATCGACCGCTATCCAGCATGCATCTAGTGTATTAAGTTCATGGAAAAATGGCATAATGCAATAAGAATGATGGCATGATGTAGACAAGATCCATTTATCTATATGGCGGTAGATATAGATCTCATCTTTTTATCCTTAGTAGCAATGATACACACGTGTCGGTTCCCTTTCTGTCACTGGGATCAAGCACCGTAACATCGAACCCACTACCGGGCACCTCTTCCCATTGCAAGATAAATAGATCAAGTTGGCCAAACAAAACCCAAATATCAAAGAATAAATACGAGGCTATAAGAGATCATGCATATAAGAGATCAAAGAAACTCAAATAACTTTCATGGATATAAAAAGATATGACTGATCATAAACTCGAAGTTCATTAGATCCCAACAAACACACCGCAAAAGAGTTACATCATATGGATCTCCAAGAGAGCATTGTATCGGGAATTCCGCGAGGGAGAGGAAGCCATCTAGCTACTAACTACGGACCCGAAGGTCTACAAAGAACTACTCACGCATCATCGGAGAGGCACCAATGGAGGTGGTGAACTGCATCCGAGATGGTTTCTAAATTGGATCTGGTGGTTCTGGACTCTCCGGTGGCTGGATGAATATTTCGTCGATGCCTTTAGTGTTTCTGGAATATTGTGGTATTTATAGAGAAAAGAGGCAGTGCGGGGGGGGGGGGGCACCCAAGGTGGCCACAACCCACCAAGGTGTGCATGGGCTTCCTGGCGTGCCCTCGTGGGTTGTGCCCCCTTAGGGCCCATTATGTTCCTTCTGGTCAAAAAAATCTCTATAAAGTTTCATTGCGTTTGGACTCCGTTTGATATTGATTTACGGCGATGTAAAAAACATGCAGAAAACAGCAACTGGCACTTGGCACTGTCTCTACTCCTAATGAAGAAGCCCGTACGTCGTTCGTTCATTCGTAACCAGCCCCACCCATTAATTATTCCCATAGGCTTTGTAATAGTAGAATCCGCCAAGTGCAAATTCAAGGAACATTCTTCAAGATTGGTAAGACAAGGCACATCACATAAAGATTTCGGAATTGTAGAAACACTAGCACCCAAATCACACAAAACAAAACACTCATAATTTTTAATCTTGACTTTGATAGTAGGTTCCCATTCATCATGCAATTTTCTAGGGATTGAAACTTCTAATTCCAATTTTTCTTCCAAAGCTTTAATCATAACATCAACAATATGTTTAGTAAAAGCTTTGTTTTGTTCATAAGCATGGGGTGAATTTATCATGTATTGCAACAAATAAATACAATAAATCAAAGAGTAACTGTCATAATTAAAGTCTTTGTAGTTCAAAAGAGTGGGTGCATCACTAGCTAAAGTTTTGACCTCTCCAAACCCACTTTCATCAATTTTCTCAACAAGATTTTTACCCTCCGAAATATTGGGACGCCTTCTATCTAAAGTTGACTCTTCTCCAGTCCCTTTTTCATCATTCTTAACTTTACTAAACAAGGAATCAATATAAGAAACACCAATCATTTTAAGATGCTCATCTCTCTTACAAGAATAATCACTAGAAAAAGCTTTTTTCTAAAAATTCTCTTTTAGCTCTAAGCATAGCAGTTCTTTTCTTACTTTCATCCATATAAACATAAAGAGCTTTAATTGATTCATCTACTATAGGCACACAAAAATTCATCTTGAGATTTTCCACATCATGAGCAATTCTATCAACACTTCTAGGCAAATCATCAATCTTGTTCAACTTTTCTTCTATGGAAGTGTTGAAAACTTTTTGTGTATTGATAAATTGTTTAACATTATTCTCAAGATCAGAAGTGTTCCTATTATTATTATTATAAGATTGATTTCCATAGGAATTACCATAATTGTTAGAGGAATTACTAGGAAAATGCATAGGATTAAAATTTCCTCTATAAGAATTGTTGTTGAAATTATTGCGAGAAATAAAATTCACATCAATGGCATCACTATTTTGCTCAATCAAAGTAGACAAAGGCATATCATTAAAATTAATAGGAGCACCTTTACTAGCAACAAATTTCATAAGAGCATCAACTTTATAAATCAAAGAAGAAATTTCTTCAACCGAATTAACTTTTTTACTAGCAAGAGCTCTTTCGGTATGCCATTATGAATAATTTGCCATGATATTATCAAGCAATTTGGTGGCTTCAGCCAAAGTAATTTCCATAAAAGTACCACCCACGGTGGAATCTAAAAGATTACGAGAAACAAAATTCAATCCCCCATAAAATTTTTGTATGATCATCCAAAGATTTAACCCATGAGTTGGGAAATTCCTTAGCATCATTTTCATCCTTTCCCAAGATTTGCGCAACATGATCATGTTCAAGTTGCTTGAAATTCATGATCTGGGTTCTAAGGGAAATAATTTTTGCGGTAGGAAAATACTTAGTGATAAAAGCATCTTTGCACTTATTCCAAGAATCGATACTATGGCGAGGCAAAGAAGAGAACCAAATTTTGGCAGAATCACGCAAAGAGAACGAAAATAATTTCATCTTGACCACATCATTGTCCACATTTTTTCTTTTGCATATCGCATAATTCCATGAAGGTATTAAGATGGGACATGGCATCCTCATTAGGAGTAACGGAAAATTGGTCTTTCATAACAAGATTCAGCAAAGCAGTATTAATATCACAAGTCTCCGCACTAGTGGCGGGAGGAGCAAGTAGAGTGCCAATAAAATCATTGTGGTTGGTATTTGAGAAATCACATAACTTGGTGTTCTCTTGAGTCATGATGACCACACAACAAGATTGCACTCAAAAACAGATCCGGCAAGAAAACGGCGAACAGAACAAGAGTGGCGAATAAGACGACAATTTTTTGTGAAGGGGGGGGAGAGGAAAACGAGAGGCAAATGAAAAATAATGTAAATTGCAAGGAGACGAGATTTATGATTAGGAACCTGGTTTATGTTGAAGATCCTCCCCGGCAACGGCGCCAGAAATGGTGCGTTGACGGGAGATTATCTTGACTTGATCCTCCCCGGCAACGCGCCAAAAATTCTCCTTGATGGTAGCTGTAACTATGTCCGTATTTCCCTAGAGAGGGAGGGATGATGTAGCACAACGACAGTAGGTATTTCCATCAGATATGAAACTAAGGTATCGAGTCAGTAGGAGAACCAAGCAACACAACGTAAGCAGCACCTGCACACAAATAACAACACCTCGCAACCTGACGCGTTAAAGGGGTTGTCAATCCCTTCCGGGGTACGGCGCCTCAAGATAGGCAAATGGACGTGAGGTAAATTGTAGTAGATTAATAGATTGAACTCCAAATAAAATAAATTAGGATGAAACGCAGCAAGGTATTTTTGTATTTTTTGGTTTAATAGATCTGAATAAAAATGCAAAGGAAAAGTAGATCGCGAGGCAAATATATAATAAAGAAGACCTGGGGCCATAGGTTTCACTAGTGGCTCCTCTCGAGAAAAATAGCAAACAGTGGGTAAACAAATTACTGTTGAGCAATTGATAGAACTTCAAATAATTATGACAATATCTAGGCAATGATCATTACATATGCATCACGTCCAAGATTAGTAGACCGATTCCTGCCTGCATCTACTACTATTACTCCACACATCGACCGCTATCCAGCATGCATCTAGTGTATTATGTTCATGGAAAAATGGAGTAATGCAATAAGAACGATGACATGATGTAGACAAGATCCGTTTATCTATATGGTGGTAGATATAGATCTCGTCTTTTTATCCTTAGTAGCAACGATACATACGTGTCGGTTCCCCTTCTGTCACTGGGATCAAGCACCGTAAGATCGAACCCACTACCGGGCACCTCTTCCCAATTTAAGATAAATAGATCAAGTTGGCCAAAAAAACAAATATCGGAGAAGAAATACGAGGCTATAAGAGATCATGCATATAAGAGATCAAAGAAACTCAAATAACTTTCATGGATATAAGAAGATATGACTGATCAAAAATTCGAAGTTCATCAGATCCCAACAAACACACCGCAAAATAGTTACATCATATGGATCTCCAAGAGACCATTGTATTGAGAATTCAGCGAGATAAAGAGAAAGCCATCTAGCTACTAACTACGGACCCGAAGGTCTACAAAGAACTACTCACGCATCATCGGAGAGGCACCAATGGAGGTGGTGAACCCCATCTGAGATGGTGTCTAGATTGGATCTGGTAGTTCTGGACTCTACGACGGTTGGATGAATATTTCCTCGATGCCTTTAGGGTTTCTGGAATATGGTGGTATTTATAGAGCAAAGAGGCGGTCCGGCACCCGAGGTGGGCACAACCCACCAGGGCGCGCCTGGACCTCCTGGCGTGCCCTGGTGGGTTGTGCCCCCCTTGGGGCACCCCCAGGTGCAACCAGGGCCCATTTCCCTCCTTCTGGCACATAAAAAATCTCCGTAAAGTTTCGTGGCATTTGGACTCCGTTTGATATTGATTTTCTGTGATGTAAAAAACATGGAAAAACAACAAGTGGCACTTGGCACTATGTCAATAGGTTACTACCAAAAATGATATAAAGTGACTATAAAATGATTATAAAACATCTAAGATTGATAATAAAACAGCATGGAACAATAAAAATTATAGATACATTGGAGACGTATCAGGAACCCATCTAATAAGTCTAGGTTTAGCATCTTTCTTTTCCATAAGATATTTAATAGCAGCATGGTCTGTTTGAATAGTTACTTTGGAATCAACAATATAAGGTCTAATTTATCACAAAAAAATACCACAGCTAAGAATTATTTTTCAGTAGTAGCATAATTTCTTTGAGCACTGTCTAGAGTTTTACTAGCATAATGAATAACATTCAGTTTCTTATCTCAACTCTTTGTCCTAGAACAAGACCAACAACATAATCACTAGCACCACACATAATTTCAAAAGGCATGTTCCAATCAGGTGGTTGAACAATAGGTGCAGAAATTAAGGCTTTCTTGAGTGTTTCAAAAGCTTCTAAACAATCGTCATCAAAAACAAAAGGATTATCCTTTTGCAAAAGATTTGTAAGAGGCCTAGAAATTTTAGAAAATTCTTTGATAAATCTCCTATAGAAACCATAATGACCTAAGAAACTATGAATACCTTTAATATCTTTAGGGCATGGCATTTTCTCAATTGCATCAACCTTAGCTTTGTCCACTTCAATACCTCTTTTAGAAATTTTATGACCCAAGACAATGCCTTCATTAACCATAAAGTGGCACTTCTCCCAATTCAAGTCAAGATTTGTTTGTTCACATCTCTGCAAAACTCGATCAAGATTGCTTAAGCAATCATCAAAAGACTTCCCATAAACAAAGAAGTCATCCATGAAAACCTCAACAATCTTTTCACAAAAGTCAGAGAATATAGTAGTCAATCATCTTTGGAAGGTAGAAGGTGCATTACAAAAACCGAAAGGCATACGTCTATAAGCATAGGTTCCAAAAGGACAAGTAAAAGTGGTCTTTTCTTGATCAGGTTGAGAAACATGTATTTTTGAAAAACCAGAATATCCATCAAGGAAGCAAAATTGTGTGTGCGTAGGTAATGTTTCAAGAATTTGATCAATAAAAGGCAGAGGGTAATGATCTTTTTAGTTGCTTTGTTTAATTTTCTAAAATCAATTACCATTCTATAACTTGTAACAATTCTTCGTGGAATAAGTTCATTCTTATCATGAGGAACAACGGTTATACTTCCTTTCTTAGGGACACAATGAACAGGACTCACCCATCTACTATCAGCTATAGGATAGATTATACCTGCTTCCAAAAGTTTTAATATTTCTGTTGTTACCACTTCTTTCATCTTCGGGTTTAACCGACGTTGGTGATCAACAACGGGTTTAGCATTAGGTTCCATATTAATTTTGTGCTGACATAGAGTGGGACTAATGCCCTTTAAATCATCAAGAGTATATCCAATAGCAGCTCGGTGCTTCTTTAGAACTTTGAATAATCTTTCTTCTTCATGTTCTGAAAGGTTAGCACTGATAATAACAAGATATATCTTCTTTTCATTAAGATAAGCATATTTCAAAGTGTCTAGCAATTGTTTTAATTCAAACACAGGATCACCTTTAGGTGGAGGAGGACCTCCTAGAGTTTCAATAGGCAAATTGTGTTTAAGCAAAGGACGTTGTTCAAAGAAAATCTTATCAATTTCATTTCTTTCATGCATATGAAAATCATTTTCATGGTCTAGCAAATATTGTTCTAAAGGATCAGTAGGTGGTACAACAATAGAATCAAGACCAATTAATTCATCCTTACTAGGCAATTCTTTTTCATGAAGCTTTCTACTAAACTTGGAACAATTAAACTCATGAGACTCATCACCAAAACTAACACCAACAGTTTGTTTCTCATAGTCTATTTTAGCATTGATGGTGTTCAAGAAGGGTCTACCAACTATAATGGGACAAAAGTCATCTTGTGGGGAACCAAGAACAAGAAAATCAGTAGGGTATTTTATTTTCCCACACAAGACTTCAACATCTCTAACAATCCTAATTGGTGATATAGTGTCTCTATTAGCAAGTTTAATAGTAACAACTATGTCTTCTATTTCTGCGGGTGCCATGTCTTTCATAATTTCTTGATATAAGGTGTAAGGAATTGCACTCACACTAGCACCTATGTCACGTAAACCATGATAATAGTGATCTCGTTTTTTAACTAAGATGACAGGCATGCCAACAACCGGTCTATGTTTATCCTATTTATCAGGTTTGGCAATTCTAGCAGCTTCTTCACAAAAGTAAATTACATGCCGATGTCGCTTGAAGCTACGTCTGTATTTCCCCAAAGAGGAAGGGATGATGCAGCACAGCGGCGGTAGGTATTTCCCTCATATATGAAACCAAGTTTATAAAACCAGTAGGAGAACCAAGAAACACAGTGTAAACAGCCCCTGCACACAGATAACAAATCATCGCAACCCGACGTGTTAAAGGGGTTGTCAATCCCTTCTTGGTACGGCGGCTCAAGATAGGCAAACAAACGCGAGATAAAATTGTAGTAGATTGATAGATTGAACACCAAATAAAATAAATAAAAATAAATTGTAGTAAGGTATTTTTGTATTTTTGATTTAATAGCTATGCAAATAAAAGCAAAGTAAAAGTAGATCGCAAAGGCAAATATATGATAAAGAGACCCCGGGGGCCATCGGTTTCACTAGTGGCTTCTCTAGAGAAAATAGCAAACAATGGGTGAACAAATTACTGTAGGGCAATTGATAGAACTTCAAATAATCATGACGATATCCAGGCAATGATCATTACATAGGCATAACGTCCAAGATTAGTAGACCGACTCATGTTGCATCTACTACTATTACTCCACACATCGACCGCTATCCAGCATGCATCTAGTGTATTAGGTTCAAGGAGAAATAGAGTAATGCAATAAGAACGATGACATGATTTAGAAAAGATTTATCTATGTAGAGATAGACCCCATCGGTTTATCCTTAGTAGCAACGATACATACATGTCGGTTCCCCTTCTGTCACTTGGATCAAGCACCGTAAGATCGAACCCACTACAAAGCACCTCTTCCCATTGCAAGATAAATAGATCAAGTTGGCCAAACAAAACCCAAATATCAGAGAATAAATACGAGGCTATAAGCAATCATGCATAAAAAAGATCAAAGAACTCAAATACTTTCATGGATATAAAAAGATAGATCTGATCATAAACTCAAAGTTCATCGATCCCAACAAACACACCGCAAAAGAGTTACAACATATGGATCTCCAAGAGACCATTGTATTGAGAATCAAGAGAGAGAGAGAGAGGAAAGCCATCTAGCTACTAACTACAGAACCGAAGGTCTACAAAGAACTACTCACGCATCATCGGAGAGGCATCAATGGAGGTGGTGAACCCCATCTGAGATGGTGTCTAGATTGGATATGGTAGTTCTGGACTCGACAACGGCTAGATGAATATTTTGTCGACTCCCCTAGGGTTTTGGGAATATGGGGGTATTTATAGAGCAAAGAGGCGGTGCGGGGGGCACCCAAGGTGGGCACAACCCACCAGGGCGCGCTTGGGCCTCCTGGCGCGCCCTGGTGGGTTGTGCTCTCCTCGGATCACCCCCAGGCGTATCCAGGGCCCATTATGTTCCTTCTGGTCCAAAAAAAATCTTCGTAAAGTTTCGTTGCGTTTGGACTCCGTTTGATATTGATTTCTTGCGATGTAAAAAACATGCAAAAAACAGCAACTCGCACTTGGCACTATGTCAATAGGTTAGTACCAAAAATGATATAAAATGACTATAAAATGATTATAAAACATACAAGATTGATAATATAACAGCATGGAACAATGCAAAATTATAAATACGTTGGAGACGTATCAGCACCCCGAAGCTTAACTCCTATTCTTCCTCGAGTATGGAAGTGATAAAAATAGAATTTTTGATGTGGAATGCTGCCTAACATGTCATATCATATTCTTTGTTTATAGCATGGACATTTGGACTTTTATGTGATTCAAAGCAATAGTCTAGTTTTGACATGATAATTTAAATACTCAAGGATATCAACAAGCAACCATGTCTTTCAAAATATCAACACTAAAATAAGCTATCCCTAGACCATCATTCTCAATCATTGATCCATTCATGAAACACACTCGCATATTAGCTACACCCGATACTCAAGTACAATCATATTGCCTCCTAGTTGGTGCTTTTATAAGAGAAGATGGAGACTGAAATTCAAAATAAAAAATGCACAAAGTAAAAGAAAGGCCATTCGCAGAGGGAAGTAGGGATGTATAGAGGTGCTAGAGCTCAAAGCGAAAAACTTAGAGATAAAAATATTTTGGGAGGTGTATCCATCCCACCATTGAAAACGACTTAGAGTTCCCAACACTTTCCATGCTAGTCATAGGCGGTTCCCAAACAGAAAATAAAGTTTATTCCTTTTTCCACCATACTTTCCCTTTCCATGGCTAACCGTATCCACGGGTGCCTTCCAAACCAACACTTTCCAAGGAATTTTTTATTTGACAACATAAAGTAAATTCATTTTTTTTCATTTCGGGACGGGGCATCCCTAATACCTTTGCATTACTCTCATGCAATGACAAGTGAAAAAACACTCATCGTGAGAATAACACATCTAGCATGGAAAATATTAGCCACCCCTCACCACTCCGCGAGCGAAACGAACACACAAAAGAGAAGTCTATTTTGAAAATTAGAGATGGCACATGCAAATTTTCTTAAAATGGCAAAAGAATACCGCATATATAGATATAGTGGACTCATGTGGCAAAACTAGGTTAATGGTTTTTGGATGCACTAGTACAGATCATACTTAGTGAAAAATGATGGCTAGCAAGAGATTGAGAAGCAACCAACCAAGAAACGGATAATCTCTTAAGCTAGCATTAAGCATATTTAACACCGAATAATGCACCACAAGTAGGATATAATTTTATTGCATGACTATTGACTTTCGTGCTTGCATCGGGAATCACAAACCTTAACGCCAATATTCTTACTAAAGCATAATTACTCATCAACATAACTCACATATCACATCATCATATCTCAAAACTATTACTAAGAATCAATTCTATTTTGTACAATGATATCCATGAAAGTTTTTATAATATCCTTCTTGGATATCTATCACTTTGGAACTAATTTTAATGTGTTGCTTTTCATAAGCTCAAACAAATATAAGTGAAGATCATGCGCATAATATTTCTTTCTTTCTCTCAAATTAATTTAAGTGAAGCAAGAGAGAATTTCTTAAAAAAATTTACTAACTCTCAAATAAATCTAAGTGAAGCAATATAGAATTTCTTCAAAAATACTAAAGCACACCGTGCTCAAAAGGATATAAGTGAAGCACTAGAGCAAGTCCATAGCTCATAATTTTTTAAGTGAAGCATAGAGAGCAATTGTAACAAGTCATGACATAATTTTGGCTCTCTCAAATAGGTGTGTCCAGCAAGGGATCAAGACTTAAAACACAAAATAAAACAATAAAAAACTCCTATCATACAAGATGCTCCAAGCAAAACACATAGTATGTGATAAATAAAAATATAGCTTCGAGTAAAATATAGATGGTCGTTAGAAGAAAGAGGGGATGCCACTCGGGGGCATCCCCAATATTAGTTGGTTGCTCATTTTTAGATAATATCTTGGGATGCCGGGGCATCCCCAAGATTAGGCTCTTCTACTCCTTATTCCTTCATCCATTGTAAGATAACCCAAAACTTAAAAAGTTCAATCACACAAAACTCAACAAAATCTTCGTGAGATCCGTTAGTATAAGAAAATAAATCACTACTATAAGTGATGTATCAAACTAATTTATATTTTGTTCTTGCATTATATTTACTGTATTCCAACTTTTCTATGGCAAAAACTCATCAAAGAAAACCATAGAGCCATCAAAACAAGCACACAACGCAAAGAAAATAAAATCTGTCAAAACAGAACAGTCTGTAGCAATCTAACTATTTCGAATACTTATGTAACTCCAAAAATTCTGAAAAATTAGGAAGATGTGGGAAATTTGTATATTTATATTCTGTAAATGGAATGAGTATTTTATCGCTCTCTGGTTAAAAATGAGAATTATTTTTGCGAGCACAAAAGTTTCTGTTTTTTCAGCAAGATCAAACAACTATCACGCAAGAAGATACTAAAGGCTTTACTTGGCACAAACACTAATTAAAACATAAAAAACACAATCATAAAAGTAGCATAATTGTTCTAACACTCAAAAACAGGAAGCAAAAAGAAGAAAAATAATTTGTATTCATTGGGTTGCCTCCCAACAAGCGCTATAGTTTTACTCTAGCTAGGCATGAAGCAAGGATCTAAGTTTTGTCATCCTTGTTCTTAACCTTCTTAGAGGTGTTTTCATCATGGGGTTTTGTAAACACAACATAAAACATATTATCCATAGAAACCTTAGAGTTCCTAAGTTGATGATCATGATAACCTTTTTGACTCCCCGCAACAATCCAAGAGTAGTGTTGATTAACTTTATTGAAAACCTGTTGGATTATATGTAAAACATGGACTTCCTTTTCAAGATTCCCATCAAAGATTTTATTATCCCCAAGAAAATGTCTTAAAGCACAGTCACTATTGTAAAGAATTTCATCTATCACAATTCACAGGTTTTTTCATGATTCATACCATAAAAATCAAAGATTTCCCTAGCTTCCCGTATTATGTAATAAAATTCATCCATAAGGACAAGGGTGGCCAACTTTTTAGCCATAGGATTCTTTATAATGGGAAGCTCAAAAAACGATCTTTGCAAAGTAGGATGGGCACAAATAAATTTACTTTCAAGTTTCAGAACTAGTGCTGAAATAGCATCCGCATAAGATCTAGTGGTTTTAAGTATATGAGCATCATCGTCAAGACTTAGATTCCCGACATAATTGAAAAATTCTTGGATACGTTCTTTTCCCATAACGTTCCCTTGCCCCAAGATAAAAGTTTTAGCATCCAGATTGCCTGCACATCCAATCTTAGGAGTTAAGCCATCATCTGTTGGTGCCATACCGAAATCACTCATGATTTCAAGCAAAGGATAGATCTGACAAGAAAACGACGAACGGAAAAAGAGGGGCGAATAAAGCGGCAAATTTTTGTGAAGTGGGGGAGAGGAAAACAAGAGGAAAATGGCAAATGATGTAAATTGCGATGAGATGAGATTTGTGATTAGGAACCTGGTATATGTTGAAGACCCTCCTTGTCAACGGCGCCATAAATTCCTTTTGATGTCTCTTGAAGCTACGACGGTATTTCCCCAAAGAGGAAGGGATGATGAAGCACATCGGCGGTAGGTTTTTCCCTAAGATATGAAACCAAGGTTATTGAACTAGTAGGATAACCAAGCAACAAAACGTAAATAGCCCCTGCACACAGATAACAAATCCTCGCAACCCGACGTGTTAAAGGGGTTGTCAATCCCTTCCGGGTACAGCGACTCAAGATAGGCAAACGGACGTGAGATAAAATTGTAGTAGATTGATAGATCGGACGCCAAATAAAATAAATAAAAATAAATTGCAGCAAGGTATCACTAAAAAAATACACTTCTGTGATGATACGTGTTTGTCATAGTAGGTCACGTTTTCTGTCATGCATGTATATCCATGACGATTTTATGACAGAATCAAGATAGTCATACCTGCGCTGTCATAGAAGTGTTCCATGACATTACCAAAATTATCATCATGGAAGTGTTCACTTCCATGACGATAAATGTCGTGTCATGGAAGTGCTTTCGTCAAGGGTGACCGGCACGTGGCATCCACCGTAACGGGTCGCTGTTAAGCTACCGGGTCCAGTTTTGGATCTGATAACCCACTAGCAGCCACGACCAATGTCAGGTCCGTGTAGAATTCTCATTGGTCGACGGAACCACGTGTCAGCTCCGCGTCGGTACAGGTGTCACTCATCCAATGGGCGAGATGCACCTATGATATGTTGACATGTGGACCGGCCCAAACATGGCCATAAAGATTAAATGGGCCGACCCAAACATGACCCATAAAGATTAAATGGGCCGGCCCAACTAAAGGCCCACGAGATTTTGTCGACATTAATGGGCCGGCCCAGCTAAAGGCCCACGAGATTTTGCCGACCATAATGGGCCGGCCCAGCTAAAGGCCCATAAGATTATGAGGACACTAATGGGTCGGCCCGTTAATAGGCTCCCATGTTTGGGGCCAAATGCTGGCCCATATTTGATCCGGTCCATTAACAACCTGCCATATTCCGGGCCCAATAAAGACCCATATGAGATCTGGCCCGTTAAAAGCCTACCACATTCTGTGCCAAATTACGGCCCAGATCAGATCCGGCCCTTTAAGAGGCTTTGGGCTAAATTATGGCCCACATCAGATTCGGCCCGTCAACTGGACGCTATGCTTTTGGGCCCACTTGCTAACGGCCCATTTAGTAATTCGGCCTGATATTAGTTTCAGCCTATAAAAGGCCTGTTTAACATTTTGACCCTATATTTATTTCGTCCTGTTAAAAGCCCGTCATATTGTTGGGCCTAACTACGGCCCGGTTTGCATCCAGACTGCTCACAACCGATAATCTGATTGGGCCAAACAAGGACCGAGACAATTTTGGCCTATTAACGGCCCATGATGTGATTGGCACAATCATGGGCCGGGGTCTATTTCGGCCTGCTGCCAGCCCGTGAGCTGTTCGGCACGTTTCAGGCCCAACCTACTTTTCAGCCTCCTAAAAGCCCATTGAGTTTTCTTGCAAAAATAGGGCCAGTGGTTTCTTCGGCCTATTATAGGCCCAAATCTACTAGTGGGCCCGTTTACATTTAGGCCTGTTGACGGACCGATTATGTAGTGATTTGCATGATGGCCCGATTATGTACCATAATTTTACGGTTTGGCCGGTTTACTGTGAAGACATGATATATATACAGTAAAATAAATGCAGCATCGTGAATAAGAAAAAACCTAGACTACACAATAAAGAAATTACAACATATTACATCCACTGGGCATCAAAGTTCTCCACTATGATAATAAAGCACAAGAAGACAGCAGATTACATACACTGGGCATCAAAGATCGCCACCAGTGCAAATAAACACGCTGACAAAATAATATACAAAACCGACAACACTTCAATAGAGTTCAAGAAAGGTCAGCCCTACTCGGGAGCTGCAGCACAAGCAGCTGAGCAAGCTGATGAGACTGTGCTTGTTTGACACTTAAATCCTCCTCACTCTGAAAGATAAACAAGCAGACAAATGACAGGTTTTGCACATATAAGTATCAGTGCTGACAATTCATCACATTTCTTACTGACGAATAAAGTGACATAGTTTAAAATAGCATTAACACAATATGGTATTGTTCAGGTTAAGACATGGCAGGAAATGACATTGTGAAGGGGTTGGCAGCTTCACGACACCACTGGATTATAGATCAAGAACTCATAAGTATCAATGGTTAGTGTGCTGTCAATTTATCCCATTTTAGATTGGCAAATAAAGAGACGGTTTAAATAATAGTAGAATGATATGACATTGTTCATAGTTAAGACATTGCAGAATATGACATTGTGCTGTAGTGGGTAGGTTCACCACACCACTGGATTACGGATCAAGAACAGAAGCATACATGCAATGCAAAAAGAAGATCACTTGCTCTGTATAGTTTAATTTACATGGTATGAAGAAGGAACTTGGTTATACAACTAAAAACTTAAATTGAGAAGGAAAAACTTTTGTTTATGAACTACATAATAAACTTTAAACATACAATTTGATGCAAACACCAAAAATAAACAGCTATTGCAGTGATGCCTAACCAAATATACACAACAAAGTTTGAAGGCTTGAGAAGGACAAACTTAAATTATTGGTGAAGACATGCTCTATAAAGCCCTTGTCCATGCTGATGGGGGGAGGGCAATTCAAGAAGTTTACCACAAAATCTTCTTCATAAGCATTGCCTTTATTCTACATTTTGTTAAGAGTAAATATAGATGTGATAATATAAGAAAAAATGGAGAATATTTAAGATAAGATGAAGAGTGATGCTACGTAACCAAGTAGCTATAAATGTAAGTACAATGATACAGGCAAAAGGTACAACCAAGAGCAATGTTGAGCTAAACTTCTTCAGGACCATCGGTGTTATCCAACCTTATGGTGAGAGTAAATATAGATCTAATGCATAGAAAATGGAGGGCAAAGGAAAATAAGCTGCAGAGTGATGGTACATGAACAACTACCTGTCAATATAAGTACACTGATAAAGGACAGCATGTACTTACAAGAACAATGCAGAGCTAAAAAAATTCATTGGTATTGGATATATTCTACACTAATATAACCATTCATAAAGATCAGATAATTTGGAGCGAACAATTGATAAGCAAGCTATCATGCATACTTCTGTCACATAATGAACCAGGTATGAATGCAAGTACAGTGATACAAGTCAATAGATACTAACAAGAGCAAAGCAGCGGGAAGCATATTTGTGATATCATGTCGTTCTTTTCAAACCGGAATTCTTCTTCGAGCTGATTTCCTGTAAAAAAAGATCCATAAGGCACATGCGAAAAAGTAGAAGTTCAAATTTTCATGTGATATCATAGACAATACCTCATCCTGGGAACAAGACCAGTGGATAACAAGGTTTTTCTATTCAATGTCTTCTAAATTTAGCACAGGAGACTTCACCGGAAATTCGTTTATAGACTTTCCATCAAAGTGTGATTTCCTTAGGTAACACCAATACTGCTGCAATGCTTCCTTGAAAAGCACAAGCAAGCTTTGATCGTCATTACTATCCATATTGACCCTTGCCTACTTACAACAATGTAATGTAAATCATTGATGTGTTCTATCAGCAGAAAACAGGAACATAGTCACCATGAATAACATCTCTTACACGTAAGTGGGACAGGAAGATGTGAAAATGGTGTTTGTCTTCACTATAATCTTCCCATGATGGGAATATATGCATGTAGTCCCTAACAACATTGAAAGCATTGTCTTTTAAACTGGGAATAACTGGAATGGGGTTCCAATCTGCAGGAATTGGCCGTCTCTGCAGTTGGGATAGGTCTTCGGCCGGTGGACTTGCTGCACTTTTGCTGGAGTGGGATTTTTCTATGGTACGGCTGGTGGTATGGCAACTGAAATTGGGATACATTTTGCTAGAGTGCAGGTCCTGTGTGGTGGGGCTAGTGGTGTGGCCAGTGAAGTATGGGTACAATCTGCTGGAGTCGGTCCTACGTTTTGTGTCACTGGTTGTACAGCCAATATAAGTGGGGTGCTGTCTGATTTCTCTGGCACCCACTAGAAAAAAATACACTTCCGTGATGATACGTGTTTGTCACAGTACGTCACATTTTCTGTCATGCATGTACATCCATGACAATTTTATGACATAATCAAGATAGTCATACATGTGCTGTCGTAGAAGTGTTACATGACATTACCCAAATTATCATCACGGAAGTTTCCACTTCCATGACGATAAATCGCGCGTCACAGAAGTGCTTTCGTCAAGGGTGACCGACACATGGCATCCACCATAACGGAACGCTGTTAAGCTATCGGGTCCAGTTTTGGATCCGATAACCCATTAACAGCCCCGACCAATGGGGATTTTCCATGTGTAAAATCATCATTGGCTGGAGGAAACACGTGTCCGCTCACCGTTGGGACAGATGTCATCCACTCATTGGACCGAAGGCGCCTATGATACATCGACACATGGCACGGTCAAAATGAGGCCCATTCCTGTGAAAAGGCCGGCCCGTTTGACTTTGTCGAAAGGTGACGGGCCGGCCCATGGAAAGCCTGTTAACGGCCTGTTCGTATATAGCCCATTTATAGCCCACTAACCCAGGGCCCGTTACGACCTATCCGAATTAGTCCTAGTAGCGTCATCTGGGCCGTCCAATATGATTCCAGCCCATGTATGGTCCATGACGTCTTTCGGCCCATATGAGGCCCTTTGTAACTCTTGGCCCGGCCCATGGTGAAACTGGCCCGTACTAAATAGTGTATCACTTTATACCCATTAACGACCCATTAATCCATTAGGCCGTTTGCAGCCCATGTTATCTTTCGGCCTTCTCAGGGCCCATTTATTCTTGGGCTCATTTCCAGCATTCGATTACTTACGGCCTGTTACTGTCATTTTTTGCTTGCGGGCCAAATTCAGCCCATGGTTACAGTCGGCCCGTTTTTGTCCTGTTAATACGTTGGGCCATTTTCATAGCATCATCAAATATGGCCTATTAAAGATGGCCCATTATGGTCGGCCCATGAACGGATGACTCCAACTCTAGCCCATTTATGACCATAATGCGGTCTATTTTTGGCCCATGTTTGGCTAATCAATCATACGGCCCGTCTAAGGCCCATTGATGGTATGGCCCGTAGAAAGCCCATTGTTTCTACGGCCCATAGAAGGCCCATTGTTTCTACGGACCATAGAAGGCCCATTGTTTCTACGGCCCGTAGGAAGCCCAGTGTCACTACAGTAAATATGTAGCCCATGGCCTGTTAAAGGCGGGAAACAACTATAGGTTTAGACCTGATAATGGCCCAAGATGATTATAGGCCCACGTTTTGGCCCATATGAGTAATGGGCCGGCCTGAAGACCGACAACACTGAGATCCACTGAACCTTCCGGCCTAAATTACAACATACCGACCAAAGAATAAACCTAGACTATACAACAAAGAAATTACGGCATATTACATCCACTAGGAATCAAAGTTCGCTATTGGTGATAATAAAGTGCAACATGACCCGGATTACATACACTGGGCATCAAAGGTCGCCGCCAGTGCATATAAACGCACTGACAAAAGAATATACAAAACTAAGAGCACTTCAGAAGGCACTAGACCTGGGAAGCTCGGGCCCCGCAAGCAGCCGAACAAGCTGATGAGACCTCAGTTGTGTCAATGATATATGCTTCATCCCTAGCTATATGACACCATAGTGCACAAGGCAGTCCCCTGACATCTTGATTACATCTTTGACTTTAAGTCGGAGCTGAGATGAAGCAAGCCTTTCCACTTTAAGTTGAGACTAAAGAAGTCGAACTGATTGAGGCAGCGACTGCACAGAGGTTGTCTCACACCTCCTTGTGAGTAGCTTCAACTCATTTTCTTCATCAAGACAGGACCTTGGGGTCATCTCGCTGTCCTCAAGATGGTTTGCCTCACTATCTCTCCTAAAGTTCTGCCTAACATAAGAGATATGACTCTAAAAGAGAAACAAGGAGACACGTAACAGGTTTTCAATATTATATAAGCAAATAAATGGATTTGTTCTGCATAAGGAACATGTTTTTACAACTACAATTTAAAACGGGTAGTTGTTGCAAACTTCCAATCAGATGTAAACAGCAGTGGAGGAAATGATGCCTATCCAAATATATACTAGAACAAAGTTTGAAGGCTTGAGAAGGATGAACTTACATTACATGTTAAGATGGCTGGAGAAAGCCCTTCTCCATGTTGATGGATAGATAATTCAATAAATTCCCCAAAGGAAATTCTTTATAAGCATTGCCATTATTCTACATTTTGCAAAGAGTAAATATAGATCAAATAATATTGGAAGAAATAGAGGATAGTGAAGCTCAGGTGCAGACTGATGATACATAATCAAATAGCAATTAATTAAGTACAATGTTACAAGGCAAAATGTACTGATAAGAGGAATGCAGACATTAACATTTGCAGTGGCATTGGCTTTATTCAACATTTTGGTAAGAGTAAATGTAGATATGATAATTTGGAGAAAGTGGAGGGCAGGGCAGATAAGATGCATAGTAATGCTAGACAATCAACTATCTCGCGATGCATGTATAGTAATACCACCACCGTCCATTATTAGTTGTCACTCAAATGGATGTATTTAGGACCATTAAGTTATAAATACATCCAATTGATCAACAATTAATTCGATACAGAGGGAGTACATGACAACAGGTACTTACATGAGCAATCCAAAACTTCATAACCATTGTGTTAATTCTACATTTATCTAAGAGTAAATATAGATCTTATAATTTCAAGCAAAGGGAGGATAAAGAAGCAAACATTTACAGTGATGCTACATAATCAAAGAGCAATGAGTGTAAGTATGCTGACAAAGGCCAAGAGGTACTGACAAGAGCAATGCAGAGCCCAGTATTGTCGTGAGATCCTATGATCCTTTGAGCAAGGAGATTCATCTGAAATTAGTTTTCATACAAGAGAGAAGGTAAGGCACATGTAGAAATTTAGGAGTTCAAATTTTGAATTGATATCATAGACAGTACCTGACGCTGGGCTGTCAGTAGTTCTAATAGGGGTTTGTCCACTAGAGTAGGGGTAAAGTCTGTTACAATTGGGCCTGTGTTTTCTATGGCTGCTGATCTATCTGATTTAACAGGTATCACTACCTTTTCCAAATACCTAGTTTGTACTCCTTGAGGATCTACAATCACCCTCTTTCTTTTGGACATCTATTACGAAAGAACAACATTTGACTAGAAAAACATTGTATGATGACACATGGAATAGGTACAGAAAATGGATAGGTATGGCATATACTCATATATGATGCTCAAACTAAGCAGATGGTATAACAATGTAGAAGTAATGCAGGAGGTCAGATGCAAAATATGTGCGACCAATACAACCTTGCCAAGTTAGAGCATGCACCTTGATGGGTGAATAAGATAGGCCATCCTCCACCATGCCATGTTTGTTAGCCAGTGGATTGTTCCGCAATATTCCTCTCGTGCGCCCATTCTCATATTCATTTTGATAATGTTCAATACCTGACATGCATGAAAACATAAAAACAAGTGAGATTATCTTTGTAATGCAGAAGTGATTCTAATCCAATACTTCCTCCCTGTAAACCCCTTTGTGTTATCTCTGCAATTCTTCTAAGAGGTGCCATGCTTGCTGTAATTTGGTGTGTGCATTAATATAATGTGGCCTACGACTCAAAATATGAGAGATCCAGAAGTGATGATACTTCGCAGATGACAACTTAAACATATAGTAAAGAAGAACAAGTCGACCTGACCTGACAGATTCAAAATATACTAAGGGAGAATAACTCGACCTGACCAGTTGACCGCAAGAGAAGAGGATCATCTTAAAGAAGAGCAGAAGAGCAAGCAAATTCAAGATATTACAAGTCTTTCTATACAATGTCGGTTGGTCACCCATGATGAACCAGAGCGCACAGAGAAATACTATTCCTTCCGGTCTCTCCATATGTGGCTCACATGCATTTCGAAACTAAAGTAGGAACATTTAGCTGATCAATTAAACATTTCTCAGTTTTAGTAATATCAGCATAATATCATATTTGAATTTGTACAACTAAGCTTGTTTAGCTCGATGGGTGGAGCAGTGCTATTACGACACGAACCACGTAGGCTGATCATGGTCATCATAAAATGGGGAAACCCTAAGCATGATGAGTATAGTGTTGACCGTGACAGTGGGATGGCAGATCTGAAGCTACAAACCGCGCAAAGGGTAGTTAGCCACCGATATTTTCTTTGAAATAACAACTAAGATTTGGTATGGACAAGAAACTACAATCAACAAGTGACAAAGTAATGCAATTCTGCTGTCTCTCTATATGTCGCGACATGCATTTGGAAACTCATGTGGGACCTTTAGCTAACCAATTAAATGTGTCTGTTAACTAATATCAGTATCATATCACAATCATATTTGAACAACTAAGCTTTGGAATTTTGAGTGTTGTGTTGTTGAGTTTGAAGGGTGGAGTAATGCTAGTATGACAGAAAGCACCTACGCAGATCATAGTAGAGTAGATAAAAGGGGAAAACCCTAAGCATCAAGAGTAAAATCAGGAAAGTGGAACTAGCTGGACCAGTGGGTGGCGCACATGCTTTTCGAAACGAATATAGGAACATTAGGTGACCAATTAAATGTTCTCTATTTTAGTAATATGAGCATATATCATATTCATATTTCAACATGTAAGCTTTGGAATTATGAGTGGCATGTTGTTTCGCTTGATGGGTTGAGGTCTTGAGGAGCAGTGCTAGCACGACACAAAGCAGTGAAGCACCTACGATGATGGTAGTGAATATAAGGGGGGACCATAAGCTTTACGAGTATAGTGACCGTGACATGGCAGATCTGAAGGTGCAAATCGGACAAAGCTACTTCGCAACCAATGTTTCCATTCAGCTAGCCACTAAGATTTGGTACGGACAAGAAAAGTACAATAAACAATTTAAGATCTATTTTCCGGGCGAAATCAATAACTTAAGCACATATGGAAGAGTACCACCTCTCTTGCGACGCCGTGTAGGCCCTGCTGATACGTTGAGGGTGCTGCGGGTGTGATGGCTGTCGGCGGCAGGGAAGAAGACTTGAGATGGCAAAAGACCGGGTTGGGGGATAAATCCTATTGCCATGAACGAGGCGATCATAGGAGCGGCAACGACAAAGTGGACGATGGCGCCGATGAAGCGAGACGACACGATGAAAGGATCCTGGTTCGGCGCCGTGGATGAGACACGCCCATCTCTTGCAGTGGACGACGGGGTAGGGGTAGCGGCTCCGGCAAGGTGGAGGATGGGGTGACGGACGGAGGAGGCTGGCCGCAGTGGGGAGGTTGTCGTGGCGCCAACAATGTATGAATGGGGAAATGGAGGGGGAGGGGATCTCAAACTTTGGGACGCGCTTGTCTGAAATGTGGGAAAGTCACGAATTTATCCCCCACTTAAAATTTCGAACAACACGTCGGTTGGGGATAGGACGGTAATCTCGGATCTCCCAAATATTTGCCAGTAACAATTTCGAGCGAGGAGAGGGTGTTTTGCTGCCCACGGTTGGCGCCAACGGTGTATGAACGGGGCTGACAGGTAGGGCGGTTGTATCACATTTGAGGGAAGTTACACATCTGCCCCTATTTAAAATATTAGCCTACATTGATTTCGGATGAGGAGAGTTTGTTTTGCCGCCCACAATGGATGAATGGGGAAATGGAGGGAGAGACACATGTCTTTCGGACAAGCTTGAATCAAATGTGTTTTGCCACCCACGTTTGGCACCCACCCATGTTTGAATGGGATCTGAGGCCGTCGTGTCACGTCTGATTGAAGTTACTAGTCTACCCCTATCGACAGCAGTGTAAATCCGGTCGATAAGGATGTCAAGTGTCAGGGGTAGACAGTAATTTCCATCTCGCAAACACATGCTTCGAGCAGCCCATAAATGATAGTGGGTGTTTAGCCTCTTCGTTCAAAACTTGGGAGAATTAGCATTCACGTTTGCCCTGGCCCCTGGCAACTAAATCCAAATCCAATTTTTATTCGATTACAAATATCCACAGATAATTCTATGTTTTGTTATTTATTTCTTCAAAACCAGAACAAAGATTTTTTCCACCTTTATATATGATTATGATTTAGAAATGCCTTGATCTTCGAATTCAGTAGGTTGGGTACACTTTGAGTCAAACAGTTATTTCATCCAATACAATATGCTCACACGAAAAACAGTTCACCTTATGTCAATCATACAAGTACTAAGGATTACCTTGCCTAAAAAATTCAGATCATTACAACACATGAACAACATAGCGGGTCTTACAACATAATTCATTCAGAGACATGACACAACATGCAAGTACAATAATCTAATGACAATTCCAACTGCTATCTAAAGAAGAACTGGTATTACCCTGGGCTTCAGATAGCAGAAGTAGCAGGACCTCCTCCGTCTTCAAATGCAACATTCTTACTTCCTCCAATTCTAGGGTTGCTGGCATAATGCATGCAGCTAATTGCATAATTTCCAGCTTCAAGATTGAGATTACCTCATTCATGGTAGCCACACCATCTCTTTTTGCCTCTAGTAGAGCCTTAACAACTATAATATCTGTGCTCAGATTGCTCTCCGGCAGTGTTTCCTCTAAACTGCTACCATCTGGTAACATGGATGGCGCACTGCTTCCACAAATAGATTCTGGGGTTGTACATTGTGTCCTAGTGTGAACGGCATCCTGGAAGGTTTTCGCTGGACATAAGTAAGAGATAGTCATCGCATGATCTAGGAAGTAAGCTTACATGGTAAACGACATCTGAATTATTGCCGAGCATGGCAAGCTATATTTAAATGGTTTGAAGTAGCATCAGCCGAAAAGAAATTAAAATGGTAAGATGAAACTAGGGATGTAAGTGGCAAATAAACGACATCCGCCAATCCCATCTAGTTAGTTTTTGCTAGCTCCCTGGTTCATTTTCCTCAAAAAACAAAAACTCTTTTGAACTATCATACCACTAGTGGACTTTAATCGGGATTAAACGGGACCCAGTTGACATCCCTAGTTGAAAGGGAGTGTACCACCGCTATATTTAAGTTGCCATGGCATCTAAGCAGTTGAAATAATCTAAGAAAGCACTTAACAGTGTGGCCTCATATAAACTATGAAGACAGTCTTGTGATGAAGTTCAGAGGAAAAGTTAAGGACTCAAATGAACTAGGCATGCATTTCTTTACGATAGTACAGTAGGCACTGCTGACATATTGGCCAACTCAGGTATAGCGTAACAAGTAACAAACAAGCATTCAAATCAAGCAATATAGCAAAGCAGACAACTGAACTATTTTTTATTCTGTAGGATTACAGGTTGAGGGCACAAGCCAAGAAAGCAGCCCACACGCATTACATTTCACATGTACTAAAACACACTGGCTTACCATATGTTGTTGTGAAGCCTCGCTCCTGTTGCAATGTTCTTTGAAGATATCGTCAGCGTCCCGTGGTTGCAAATCTACTTGTTGTAGTTTATTCTGCACCCTCTATTTAGGTAAAATTAATTTTAATTGCATGCACTGGCTCGAATTGATCATCAATGGTTCATCTAAACTAATGAAAGAAGGGTGTGTGCATACACGACAATATATCTGCTTCCCTCTATTTTTATGCTTATTCGAGGTGCTAGCCCCAAAAGAACAAATATTTTTCTTGATGGGGTTGGCAGCTCCATAATTAATAGAAGCATCAAATTAGTCATGCAACTTGGGAAGATCAAGAAAACACAAAAAATTAATGAACAGAGGCTCGTAGCAGTGATGTAATAGCTAACATCAAAAAATGTAGGGTAAAACAAACAAAAACCAGCGGAACCACATGCTAGTTTGCTGATGTGTAATTAGGCATAGAGAACATGAAGCAGTCTGATGGAACCAACAGGTGGCATCAGAACAACACCATTATCATAAATATAGCATGCAAGAAGTAAAATAGTAGGCGGTGACATCTAGGAAGTACAGTAATTGATGAAGCTATGTACCTAGGGTAGGGTCATGGACCTGTCCTAACTACCCTACCCAAGGACATCTCTAGAAGAAATCACCTTTCAATCGACTTGAAGGTGTTCCACTCGACAGACTCGAAGTCACTCGACCAAGAAGCGATCACTCGACCAAGATCCAACCACTCGACGGCCAGGAGACCTAAAGTCACCCCGCACGCTAACGGTCAGTCATTAAATAGCTTTTATGATCATCATATCACTTTATTACTAGCGTTACCAGTAACGCCCTGCCTTAATGTACATTGAACCCATCGTAACGTGGGCTGGCCGGGGTCCTGGCGCACTCTATATAAGCCACCCCCCTCCTCCGAGACAAGGGTTCGCACCTCTGTAACTCATACTCACATAATCCAGTCGACCGCCTCCGGGCTCCGAGACGTAGGGTTTTTAATTCTTCCGAGAAGAGCCTGAACTCGTAAACCTTGCGTCCTTACAACTTCTCCATAGCTAAGATCTCGCCTCTCCATACTTACCCCCTACATTACTGTCAGACTTAGAACCACGACAGTTGGCGCCCACCGTGGGGCAAGTGTTTTAGCGTTTTGTTGGAGGAGTTGCGATCTTTTCCGACCCGAATCATCATGGTTTTCGACGGAGTTTTGGTGGAGGGCCGCGAGATCCGTCTCGGCGCGCTCACGTTCATCGCCGACGACTCCGCCTGGCTTCAGGAGGCTCCGATCGACATGGACGCACTCCCTATCCGCGGGGCAACACACTTTAGCGCGTGCGTCCGCGGCGTTCTCCTGCGGCAACCGTCGACCCCCTACCGGTCGACTCATGTGTTGTCCTCCCTCCCCGTTTCCCGCCGGCGCAAGCACTCCGGTCGGTCGAGACTACAGCGATGGGTGAGACACGCGGTGGCCCGTCAGTCGGCCACCCCTCAAGTCGCGGCGATCGAGCCCGACGAATCCCTCTACGGCCTGTTCGACTGGCTCCGAAGAGACTGCATCCAAGTGTGACAGCAGCGATCCGGCGGCGGAGGTTCTGATGGTCGATGGACCACCCAGTCCTCCCGGTTTTCCCCGCACCGACGGAGGCGCAGGTGGAGGCAACCCATCGCGTCTCCATGAAGAGTATCTTCCCGAGCCTCTCACACCGCTGTAGAGAGAAGAACTTCGCCGTCGGAACATGGATGCACTGCACACTCCTATCGTTGGAGAAACCCCCGAGGCTCGTGCCTTGGAAGACGCGCGCCTGGCAAACTTGGCCGAGCACACTCGACTGGAGAACCTCCAGCGAGCACTCGATGAGCGGGCGCGACAACGGGTTCCCGAATCCGGTCGACGTCAGCTCTTCCCGCCCCCGCAGGTATATCAGACTCCGATTCAGAATTTAGCAGCTGCGGCCCGTATAGCAGAGTCGATTCAGCCTTCCCAGTCGGAGGCTGGCAGAGGCTTGCTACAGATCAGAGCATTACTCCGGGCAGCAGGAGATCAGAATTCCGCTGTTTCTCAGTCGCGGAACAGAATTCTCAGCAGATCCGTTGCTCCGGACACAGTCCAGTCGGCTCACAGCCCGAGATCGCCCCCGAGGCGTGAGGGACGTGGAGACCGGCATGACCAGTATGGGAACCTTGAGCAGTATGATCACCGAGTCGATCGTGACGGTCGACGCCGAGTGCCCACGCCTCCCCCGAGGAGCGGGTCGTATGTGCCTCTCCAGCAGGATGACAGGCGCCCTCATAGTGGTGGGCGAAGGATTCCAGTCGACCCCAGAGGGCCAGGCTTTGACGCAAGATCCATCCTCGTCCAAGGTCTGGTCGATAGGAACAGGGCTCACCGAGAAGGCCATGACAGGGACGCGCCAGCCAGCAGCAGAGTACATGTTTCGGGGCCAGAGTGCTTTAGTAGAGCCATCAGGGCAGCTGTGATTCCTCCCAATTTCAGGTTGGCGACTGGAGTCAGTAAGTTCACTGGCGAGTCCAAGCCCGATACTTTGCTTGAGGACTACCGAGTGGCCGTCCAGATCGGCGGCCGCAATGATGAATTGGCCATGAAGCATGTGCCTCTCATGTTGGAGGGCTCGGCCAGAGCGTGGCTAAACCAGTTAGCACCTAGCAGCATTTACACTTGGGAAGATCTCTCCCAAGTGTTCGTCACCACATTTGAAGGCACATGCAAGCGACTGGCAGGACTGACGGAACTGCGGTCCTGTGTGCAAAACCCGAATGAAACTTTGAGGCATTACATCCAGAGATGGATCACGTTACATCACTCGGTGGAGAATGTGCCTGACCACCAAGCAGTTTGTGCCTTCAAGGAAGGCGTCAAGTATAGAGAACTGAATTTGAAATTCGGTCGAACCGGAGATATGTCCCTGAATCGGATGATGGAGATTGCCACCAAGTACGCTAACGGCAAAGATGAGGATCGACTCAGGAGTGGCAAGCTCAAGTCAGTCGCCCAAGAAACCGGAGGCAATTCCAGTCGGAAACAGAAGCAGAAAGCCGAGCCAGCGGCTCCCGGGGAAGCCTTAGCTTTGGCCCAAGGAAAGTCTAAAGGGAAACCTAAAGGGCCTTGGAACCCCAAAAAGGTTAAAGACCAGGAGGGAAATGATGTATTGGACTTACCGTGTCTCGTCCACACGAAGAAAGATGAAGAGGGTAATTTTATTTACTCGAAACATACCACTCGGCAGTGTCGACTCTTGATCTAGCAGTTCCAGGGCAAGCAGCCCAAGGGTAAGGAAAAGGAGTCAGACAAGGTCGAAGACAAAGAGGACAGTGATGACGGATACCCTCAAGTCAATTCCACCCTGATGATTTTTGCTGATGTTGAGAGCAAAAGTCGACTGAAAGTTATTAACCGAGAGGTGAATATGGTCGCTCCGGCGACACCTAGTTACCTGAAATGGTCTCAGACTGCCATAACATTCAACCAGTCCGACCACCCAACGCACATCGCGACCCCTAGGAGGCAAGCTTTGGTGGTCAACCCAGTTGTTGAAGGCACTCGACTGACCAAAGTCCTGATGGATGGTGGCAGTGGTTTGAAGATATTATACGCTGAGACGTTGAAGGGGATGGGCATTCCGATGTCCAGACTTAGTGCCAGCAACATGAGTTTCCATGGAGTCATTCCTGGGAAGAAGGCTGAATCACTCGGCCAGATTGCTCTTGATGTGGTTTTCGGTGATTCCAAGAATTACCGCAAAGAAAAATTGACATTTGAAGTTGTAGACTTCCAGAGTGCCTATCACGCTATTTTGGGTAGGCCGGCTTATGCACGCTTCATGGCCCGACCATGTTACGTGTATCTCAAATTGAAGATGCCTGGCCCCAAAGGTGTGATCACCATTACGGGCAATCAGAAGAAAGCGGAAGAATGTTTTCAGAAGGGTTCGAAGATCGTCGACGCACAGATGGCAGTGGTGGAGTTGCAGGAATACCAGAAGACTGCAGACCCGAGTGATCTGTTGTGAGCCAAGAAGCCCGCTACAGAGTCAGCTTTCCAGTCGACTGGCAACACGAAGACAGCTCACATCAACCCGACCGACCCCAGCGCCGCCCCGACTCATATCTCGACAACACTCGACTCCAAATAGGAAGAAGCGCTCATCCAGTTCCTCCGTGAGAACTGGGACATCTTCGCGTGGAAGCCTTCTGACATGCCAGGTGTTCCCAGGGAGCTGGCTGAGCATCGCCTGAGAGTTGACTCAAAAGTAGAACCTGTCAAGGAACATCTTCGACGGTCCGCCATCGAAAAGAGAAAAGCTATTGGCGAAGAGGTGGCTCGGCTCTTAGCAGCGGAGTTCATCCGAGAAATCTACCACTCCGAGTGGCTCGCCAACGTTGTCATGGTCCCCAAGAAGGACAAGTCACTTCGCATGTGCATTGACTTTAAACATATCAATCGGGCCTGCCCGAAAGATCATTTTCCTCTCCCCCGCATCGACCAGATAGTCGACTCGACTGCGGGATGTGAGCGACTGTCTTTCTTAGATGCCTATTCCGGGTACCATCAGATGCTTTCATCACTCCATTCGGGTGCTTCTGTTATGTTACTATGCCATTCGGCCTCAAGAATGCCGGAGCCACATTCATGAGGATGATTCAGAAGTGTTTACTCACTCAAATCAGTCAGAACGTGGAAGCATACATGGATGATATTGTGGTCAAGTCACGGAAGGGTTCCGACCTGCTGACTGACCTTGCTGAAACCTTTGCCAACCTCAGGAGGTATGATATCAAGCTTAATCCATCAAAGTGTACATTCGGAGTCCCTGGCGGAAAGTTACTCGGCTTTCTTGTTTCCGAAAGGGGAATCGACGCCAATCCAGAAAAAGTTGGCACTATACTCCGAATGAAAAGCCCTGTGCGAGTGCACGACGTCCAGAAGCTTACTGGTTGTTTGGCCTCCCTAAGTCGATTCATATCTCATCTCGGTGAAAAGGCATTACCTCTTTACCGATTGATGAAGAAGTCCGACAAGTTCGAGTGGACTCAAGAAGCTGATGCAGCGTTTGCAGAGCTCAAAGCTCTGCTCTCCACCCAGCCGGTGCTTGCTGCCCCAATCAGCAAAGAGCCTTTGCTGCTTTACATTGCAGCCACAGGACAAGTCGTCAGTACGGTACTTACGGTCGAGCGGGAAGAAGAAGGGAAAACCTTCAAAGTTCAGCGCCCAGTATATTATATTTCTGATGTCTTGACCCCATCAAAGCAAAGATATCCTCACTATCAGAAGCTTGTGTATGGGATTTATATGACCACCAAGAAAGTTGCTCACTACTTCTCTGATCATTCCATTACAGTCGTCAGCGATGCTCCATTATCAGAGATCCTGCATAACAGGGATGCAACTGGTCGAGTGGGAAAATGGGCGATTGAACTCCTTCCCCTTGATATCAAGTTTGAGGCAAAGAAAGCTATCAAGTCCCAAGCAATCGCCGATTTCGTCGCCGAGTGGATTGAACAGTAGCTGCCAACTCTGATTCACTCGGAGCATTGGACTATGTTTTTCGACGACTCTAAGATGCTGAGTGGTTCCGGCGCCGGAGTGGTGTTGGTCTCCCCCAGAGGAGATAAACTCAGATATGTTCTTCAAATCCATTTTGATTCCTCCAATAACGAGGCAGAATATGAAGCACTTTTATATGGGTTGCGCATGGCCATCTCACTCGGCATCCGTCGCCTCATGGTCTATGGCGACTTAGATTTGGTAGTTAATCAGGTGATGAAGGAGTGGGATGTCAGAAGTCCAGCCATGACCGGTTATTGCAATGCAGTGAGAAAGCTGGAGAAGAAATTCGAGGGGTTAGAGCTTCATCACATACACCGACTGAAAAATCAAGCAGCTGATGATTTGGCAAAAATAGGTTCCAAAAGAGAAGCCATTCCCAGCAATGTGTTTTTGGAACACATCCACACACCATCAGTCCAGGAGGATCCCTTCACGGAAGAGGCCCCGCAGCCAAAAAGCGCCACGGATCCGACTGAAGTTGAAGTTCCAGCTGTGGTCGATCTGATAATGGAAGTGCTGGTTATCACTCCCGTCTGGACAGAACCGTACATCGCGTACATCCTAAGGAAAGAACTCCCAGAAGACGAGGAAGAGGCTCGACAGATCGCCCGTCGATCCAAGGCCTTTACAGTCATAAAGGGACAGTTATATAGGGAAAGCGCGACTGGGGTCGGCCAGAAGTGTATCACACCAGAAGAAGGTCAGATGATCCTTAACGATATCCACTCGGGGACCTGTGGTCATCATGCGTCCTCTCGGACCATTGTGGCTAAAGCATACCGAGCGGGGTTCTACTGGCCAAGGGCCAATGAGATGGCTAAAGAGATAGTCGACAAATGTGAAGGGTGTCAGTATTACTCCAATATGCCGCACAAGCCCGCATCAGCCATGAAAACCATTCCACTCGTCTGGCCCTTCGGTGTTTGGGGGCTGGACATGGTTGGGCCACTGAGAACAGGCAGGAGCGGCTTCACTCATGTGGTAGTAGTAGTCGACAAGTTCACCAAATGGATTGAAGCCAAGCCTATCAAGAATCTCGATGCTTGCACCGCTATCAGTTTCATCAGAGAGTTGATATTCAGATATGGAGTTCCGCACAGTATCATCACGGACAATGGGTCAAACTTCGATTCAGACAAGTTCAGGTCCTTTTGCGCCTCTCAGGGCACTCGGGTCGACTATGCTTCGGTCGTTCACCCCCAGTCAAATGGACAAGCAGAAAGGGAAAATGGCCTAATTCTCAAAGGACTGAAACCCCGATTGATGCGCGATATCAAGCACGCAGCAGGTGCATGGGTCGACGAGCTCCCATCAGTCCTTTGGGGATTGAGGACAACCCCGAATTGATCGACCAGAAGAACCCCATTCTTTCTGGTCTACGGAGCCGAGGCAGTCTTACCGAGTGACCTGCTTCACAACGCTCCCAGAGTCGAGCTCTACTCAGAAGATGAAGCAGAACAAGCCTGGCAAGACGCAGTCAACCTCTTAGAAGAAGAAAGAGAAATGCCCCTGATCCGATCGACCATCTATCAGCAAGACTTGCGTCGATTCCATGCCAGAAACGTGAAGAGCTGAGCCTTCCAAGAAGGAGACTTAGTCCTTCGAGTGGATCGGCAGAAACCACACAAGCTTGCTCCTACTTGGGAAGGCCCCTTCATAGTCACCAGAGTCCTCCACAATGGAGCATACCACCTCTACAATGTCGATCGCCAGATTGATGAGCCACGAGCCTGGAATGCGGAGCTACTCCGCCCCTTTTATACTTGAATTCTCACTCGGACGAGATGTAATAAGAAAAACTCCTGTAGTTTATTTATCAAAGACAAGAGCGTTATAATTTTCCCAGTGATTATTATTGTTTTTGTTTGTGTAAGAAATCCCCCAGCGGGTGGCTTAGCTGCGAATCCGCTTTGCCTAAGTTTGAAAAATCCTACCGAGTGGAGAGCAATCCTCCCACTCGGGGGTTTAGCTGCGAATCCGTTTCGCCTAAGTTTGAAAAATCCTACCGAGTGGAGAGCAATCCTCCCACTCGGGGGCTTAGCTGCAGTCTAGTACTCGCCTAAGTTCTCCCACCTAGAGACTTAGTTGTAGTCAGGTACTCGCCTAAGTTTGAAAAATCCTACCGAGTGGAGAGCAACCCTCCCACTCGGGGGCTTAGCTGCAGTACAGTACTCGCCTAAGTTCTCCCACTCAGAGACTTAGCTGCAGTCAGGCACTCGCCTAAGTTTGAAAAATCCTACCGAGTGGAGAGCAATCCTCCCACTCGGGGGCTTAGCTGCAGTCCAGTACTCGCCTAAGTTCCCTCACTTGAGGACTTAGCTGCATTCAAGCACTCGCCTAAGTTTGAAAAAATCCTACCGAGTGGAGAGCAGTCCTCCCACTCGGGGGCTTAGCTGCAGTCTAGTACTCGCCTAAATTCTCTCACTTGAGGACTTAGCT
>NC_041382.1:629366120-629402366 GCF_002162155.2 Triticum dicoccoides
GACTTAGCTGCAGTCAAGCACTCGCCTAAGTTTGAAAAAATCCTACCGAGTGGAGAGCAGTCCTCCCACTCGGGGGCTTAGCTGCGGTCCAGTACTCGCCTAAGTTCTCTCACTTGAGGACTTAGCTGCAGTTAGATACTCGCCTAAGTTTGAAAAAATCCTACCGAGTGGAGAGCAGTCCTCCCACTCGGGGGCTTAGCTGCGGTCCAGTACTCGCCTTAGTTCTCTCACTTGAGGACTTAGCTGCAGTCAGGCACTCGCCTAAGTTTGAAAAAATCCTACCGAGTGGAGAGCGATCCTCTCACTCGGGGGCTTAGCTGCAGTCCAGTACTCGCCTAAGTTCTCCCAAACACATCTCAATCCTCAAGGACGATGAGGGGCAGGTCGACTGCCACCTTCTCCTGGAGAGCTTCGCCACAAATACAATGCGCGATACATCCCGCTCTACAGTAACGAAGTACGGGTCGACTGCCCCCTTCTCCTGGAGACCTTCGCCACAAATACAATGTGCGCTCCATCCCACTCCGTCCCACAAATACAATGTACGGGTCGACCGCCGCCCGCCCCTGGGGAGCTTCGCCACAAATACAAGACATGGATCAACTAATTCCCCCTCCTTCGGAGCTGCGCTGTGAATACAGAAAGTTGTCTCGAATAAAGATTGGGTTCAGTCAGTGGGAGATTCATAAAGATATTCAACGGTAAACCAAGTTCAGATAAAATTCTAAAGGTTCTGGATCACGGATCGAGGTACTCGGGCATGCGGCCCGAAAAAGTTTAATGGTTACAAAAACCACTCGGCATTCCGAGGCAAATTTAAGGTAGGACACAAGAGTTTGTTCACTTCGTGGGAGGAGGGCTGGCAGGCTCAACGAACTCGTCCAGGTCGACGCCATCGGCAATCCGAGTGGCAGCAGCTATGAAGGTCTCCATAAAAGTTCAGAAATCGTGCTTCTGGGTGTTGCGACCTTGATTGTGGCTAGCTTGTCTTGTCGCACCTTCTTGCAGTGGACACGAACCAAGGACAGAGCCACATCAGCGCCACAACGAGCAGAAGACTTCTTCCACTCCTGCACTCGATCAGGGATTCCGTTAAGTCGAGCCATCAGAGACTCAAAATCATTTTGGAGCGTAGCCTCTGGCCAGAGTGCCGGGTCGATCCGTGACATGGCGACCTTCAGTCGAGCCAAGTAGTCCACGGCACCGTCGATGCGAGATTCCAGTCGGAGCAGATTCATGGCAGTTTCATCTTTCACGGGAGAGTTGATTGGATCCAGACCGGGTTCGATCCGCCCAGTCTCCTCTTCAAAGTTCTGGCAAAACTCTGCATTCACGATCCAAGGATAAGTCAATTTTCATACACTGAGTCGACACAAAAAAAATCAGTTGGAACTAAATGTGCACCTTCAAGCTTGATATACAACTTCTTGGCAAGGCTCCTCAGGTAGCTCTCCAGATCGTCCCTCCTACGAGCGACGCCTTCCATCTTTTCGTTCAGGTTTAGGTTCTCCTTCTTCTAACGTGTGCACTCCCTGTTGGCTTCATTCAGAGCAGTCTTCAGCCTGGTATTCTCTTCTTCCAACTGGCCGACTGAAGCCAGCTTCTGTTCGGCTAGAGCGGTCCTGTCGTCAGCCTCCTTCTAAGCAGCAGACAAATCCTGATCCTTTTTCGCCAAAGCCTCTCTCAGTTTTTCTGCAAAGAAATGATGATTGATTCAGAAATAGTAGAAGGGTGCTCGAGCCTAAAACTGACCAGTCGACAGACTTGTCTTACCAGCGGCGCCGTCTCTGACCGTCTGCAGTTCTGTCCTGGCCAGCTCCAAGTCAAGTTTCAGTTGAATCTACTGACTTTCCAAATCAGCGAAGCGAGCTCCAAGATCACAAGATTTCTGATATCAAAGGGGAGAAATTATTCCACAGCAAAAAACGACAAATACTAAGACTATAGTCGACTGCCCGCAGTCCACCATAGCATCGGGGACTACACCCAGTGGGTGCACTCAGCGTGCCCCCACTAGTCCAAAAAATTCAATCGACACACCCAGTGGGTGTACAGATGAAAAGATTTTCGAAAAGAATCTTCAGATAGCATATCCTAACAGAACAAGCGGCGACCAACTAACCTGAACATTGCTCTGGAGAGCCGAGCTGGCATCATAGGCGGCTTGGCTGGCGTCCCGCACCGTCTTCATCTTCTTCGTCATAATGTCCGCCTGGCGTATGGCTTCCCTAGCAGCATTCACCTCGTCCTCCGGGACATGATGGGTTGCAAAAAGTGAAGGCGGGTCAACAGGGGCCTGAGCGGTCGAAGAAGAAGGCAAGGCACTCGACAGGGGCTCCGCGAAGGTAACAGAACCCCGATTTACGTCACCAGTGTCCTGAATGACTGGTTCCGCCCTCGGCGTCGACTGTAGCGCCTCACTTGCAGGAGCTCGCCTACTCTTCCTCGTCAAAGACCTCTCAAGCTCTTCATCATCATCAGGGAGGTCAATAATGTTGGGAGATGTACAAAGTTCAAATTGCCAAAATCACGTCACCCAATGATGCACGATGTAGTTGAATCGACCAAAGAAAGATAGTATGGCAAAAATCATACCCGGATTAGAAGTGACCGCATCCTCCATCACCTCATCATCATCCCTGTAAGCTGAGGTCCCGGAAGTGGCAGTGCTAACAATTCCAAAGTTTGTCCAGTTAAAACAAGAAAAACAAACAGCGCGGAGCGTCAACTGAATACAAGGAGAGACACTCACGCGGAGGCGACAGGGATATCGATCTTGATCTTCGGCAGCGCCTTCCGAGTCTTCGGTTCTGCAACTTTGGGGTGGTTTGGCGCCTTCTCAGTCGTGGTTGGTGAAGAGATCCGAGGACGCTTCGAAGACTGGCCAGCCTGAGCAGTCGCCTTGTCGCGGGCACTCGGCCGATCCTGGTCAAGCTTGGATCGTCTCTCTATGCGAGGAGGCGGCTCGACTCCTTCCTCATCACTCGAGTCGTCGCTTGCTCCATCCCCTTCACCATCGGAAGTCCACTCGCCACTTCCGCCACCACTCGCCTCGCCTTCCAGAGCTTGCTCTTGCTCCCCGTTGGGCATCGAATACATTTCAATAATGGCCTGAAAGAAAGCAGGGAGAACAAAGTTAATCGACGCAATACAGACAGCTGCGCGAGTGAATTCAGATTACAAGCAAAAACTCAGAATCAGACCTACTCTGGTGCACGCGACTGGTCGAATGGGGGAACTCTCCTGGCTCCTCTGGGGTTGTCCTTGTTCCCGGTAATGCTCGACAGCCACTTCTCCAGCATGTCGTCATCGACCTCCTCCGGGTGGATCCGAGTGGAGTCTTCTAGACCCGAATACATCCACATCGGTTGGTCTCGGGCTTGGAGAGGCTGGATGCGCCGCTGAAGGAAGACCTCCAAGAGATCCATACCAGTGACCCCGTCACGAATGAGCTGGACCACTCGGTTGACCAACACCTTCACGTGCGCCTTCTCCTCTGGGAGCACCTTCAAAGGGGAGGGTTTTTCCACTCGGTCCATGGTGAAGGGAGGGAGGCCAGTCGATTACCCTGGCGTCGACTGGTCTTTGCAGTAGAACCAGGTCGACTGCCATCCGCGAACTGAATCGGGAAGAATCATGGCCGGAAAGGAGCTTTTTCCCCTCGTCTGGATGCCAAGACCCCCACACACCTGTATCACTTGGGTCCTCTCGTCACTCGGGTTAGCCTTTTTCACTGTCTGGGACCGACAAGTGAAAATATGCTTGAAAAGACCCCAGTGAGGTCGACAACCCAAGAAGTTCTCACACAAGGAAATGAACGCGGCAAGATAAACGATTGAGTTGGGGTTAAAATGGTGGAGTTGAGCCCCGAAGAAGTTCAGAAACCCTCGGAAGAAAGGATGAGGAGGCAAGGAAAACCCATGGTCGACGTGGGTGGCAAGAAGAACGCGCTCACCCTCCCAGGGTTGCGGCTCGGATTCCTTCCCCGGAAGCCGCGCCGAGTCATAGGGGATCAGCCCTCCCTCGGCTAGGTCGTCGAGGTCTTCCTGGGAGATCCTTGAGTGGATCCAGTCACCCTGGATCCAACCCCTTGGCAGGCCATTCCGCGTGGAAGATCCGTCCCGGCTCGTCGCCTTCCCCTTTGACCTCGCCGTCACCTTCTTTGCCCTCTCCAGAGCCGTTGTCTTCTCCTTCACCATTGCCGCCGACGAGACGCGTGTGGCGCGGTGCCGCTGGAGCGAGAGCAAGCGCAGAGGAGAGGCATGAGGAGGAGAAAAGATAATGGGGCACACTGTTCGGGAGACTCCGGTCCAACGCCTTATATGAGGCCGCTTCCGAGTGGCTGACAGGTAGGCCCAGATGGCTCTGTCAAATCCCGTAATGACCACATGAGCAATACGTGGCGAAAAAGGTGGCATGGGGATCGAGGCGGCTCTGCTCTATCTCGTCCGATTACTGCGGCCTCCCCCGTCCTGCGCGCTTCCCGAAATTCGGATCCCACTAAATCCGCGGGCAGCAAATAACTTGTCAGACCAAAGATCTCCTCCGCACCGTCACTCGGAGCCTTACAAGTAAAGAAACTCACTCGACGAAGAATTAAGAATGGATCAAGGCGACTGAAAAGGAAGTTGCTGCCATCACTCGGGTCCATTGATCTAGAGCAAGATATGCTCACGGCATGGAAAACGAGTCGGAGAGGTCCTCAACTCCTTCCCCACTCAAACCTCGATCCATTCGGGGGCTAATGATGAAGCTATGTACCTAGGGTAGGGTCATGGACCTGTCCTAACTACCCTACCCAAGGACATCTCTAGAAGAAATCACCTTTCAATCGACTTGAAGGTGTTCCACTCGACAGACTCGAAGTCACTCGACCAAGAAGCGATCACTCGACCAAGATCCGACCACTCAACGGCCAGGAGACCTAAAGTCACCCCGCACGCTAACGGTCGGTCATTAAATAGCTTTTATGATCATCATATCACTTTATTACTAGCGTTACCAGTAACGCCCTGCCTTAATGTACATTGAACCCATCGTAACATGGGCTGGCCGGGGTCCTGGCACACTCTATATAAGCCACCCCCTCCTCCGAGACAAGGGTTCGCACCTCTGTAACTCATACTCACATAATCCAATCGACCGCCTCCGGGCTCCGAGACGTAGGGTTTTTACTTCTTCCGAGAAGGGCCTGAACTCGTAAACCTTGCGTCCTTACAACTTCTCCATAGCTAAGATCTCGCCTCTCCATACTTACCCCCCTACATTACTGTCAGACTTAGAACCACGACAGTAATACTTAGGACAAAACTAAAGCATATTAACTATATGTGCACTGGTATGTAATTTAGCACATGTAACATGTTCACTGCCAGAAGTATGGCCCTACAGGTGCAAGTAGAATAACACGTCTCATGAAAAACTGAATGATGCCCTAAATACATTCAAAGGTGCGGTGCTTATGCTAAGAAAGTGAACGTAGGCGCCGGCCGTTAGGTAATAGTACCTGATTCACGGTGGCGTATGTGTATCGTTGGCATACTTGATAGCTAAGGAACGTCAATGGTGCTCGTGTTGCGTTTGAATTTGGGCCGGCTGTCGCTGTCGCTGATGCGGCTCCGGTGCTACGGTTGCGGCGCCTATCGACATACAAGAAAGCTCATATGTGGTAAGTGAACAGTTGCACGATAAAGAGAAAAACCGAAGGAGTACAGATCAAAATAACCTGATGAGGCTGTGGCGTCGGTAAAGCTGGGCCGATGGAGTTGAATATGGCGTCCGTGGAGCGGGTCCGGTGCAGTGGATGAAGGCTTTGGCGGGCACGTTTTACAGTGCTTTCGGTGAGGCGGATCTGTTGCGGCAGAGGAGGGCTTGTATGAAGGGCCAGCGAAGGGACGGACGAGGGAGTCAGTGAAGGGCCTACACTGTGGTGGACGAGGGTGCCGGTTAAGCGATCCGGTGCGGTTGACCATGATGGCGGTCAAGGAGATCTGGCGCGGTGTACAAGCCAGTCGCTGAAGCGGCTCTGGTGAAGTGGTGAGTTGGAAGTTGGGGGTTCCAAGGTGCAGAAGGTAGATCCGTCAGGGTGTGAAGTCCACCACTATGGCTAAGGACTAGATTTGGCGGCTTGCCGTGGTTGGGGGGGGTCAGGGAGGGGAAGGGGTGGGGCTCTGGGGAAGAATGTTGGGGGCAAAGAGGGGAAAACAATGGAGTTACCGAAGCAGCCCTTTTCCGTTCATGTGGCAGGGGTAGAACAGGAATATCGCAGGGCTAAACTTTCGGGCGCGAGATATTTCGATGTGAGCGGGAAGTTTGAAAACTTTTGGCGCCTGAAATTACATTTTTCTCTTGTACGGCCGACTATGATATCATGGCCGAGAATTTGTTTGTTTTGCATGCAAAAAAAGTGCAAGTTTTGAAAATCAATGTCTCCAACTCGAAACTTAGATTGTCCATTCAATTCAAATATGGATCATTTAGCTACTACTAGAAAATACCATCATATGGTCCAATTCAAATGAAATTCCAAATGTGTTTATCCTAAATATGATGACAAATGCAAAAATGTGTATGTGTATGAATAAAGTGGATGATTATAAAGTTTGAACATGCCCGTATGTGTATATCTCTAGGTTTGATATATGAATTTGAAATCACGAAATCCCGGCTTAAAAATGTACCTCCGTTTAAATGAATTACAAAAGCTAATGATGGAGTCGAATTCCAAAATTCCAATATTAGGTTTGTAATTCTGGTACATCAAAGTATATCACGCATGTCCAAAAGTATCGTTATGTCATAGTCCAAACTATGAAACAAATTGATAAACCTTGAGTGCACACACTATTGACCATGTATATCTCAATTACGCTAAAGTCCCTCAAATATAGACACCTCACTCTTTATCTGAAGCCACCCCCCCTCGTCGCCCCCAACACACACAGAAGTCGTTCTCTCCCCCAATCACCAACACACGAGCACATTAACATCCCTCTCTCTTCTAAAGTCCGGACCCCAATATAGGTCTCTATCACTTTGTCTCTTGGGCATGCACACATCTCTTCCCCCACTCTCTAGCTAGGTCTCCCGTCATCTCTCTTTCCCAAGCACACACACTATGTAGAGTGTATCTTTCCCATACACACAAAACATCGCCCCCAAATGTCTATCTCCCTAGTTATGTGGTTCTCGCAAACTCACCTCACAAACCACCCCTAGTGCAACACAAGCACACTTTGTCTCCTTGTGCACTACTCCCCTCTTTCTATCTCTCCCACATGCGGACCCGCCCCAACTCCTTCCTGTATACATATATGTGGTGACTCTGTCCATAGCTCCCTAATGTATCATCGTTCTCGATCTCGCACATTGTTCTCTACACCATCTATTCTAGATCTCTCATGAAGTCCCTATCACACGCATGATGACTCGCTTCCCTTGCGTCTCTGTACATAGGCCAATTTCAAACAACATCAACATTGTCTCCCTATCTATACGCCATTTATGGACACAAACTCCCCCTCTCTCGCCCTCTCTCTCTCTCTCTCTCTCTTTCTCTCTCTCTCTCTCTCCCTCTCTCTCCATCGCTAGATCTCTCTCTCTCTCTCTCGCTCTCACACCCCTCTCCCACACACAATCGATGTCTCTTCCAAATAGTCTGCTCCCCCCGCCCGCACCCATGCTATCCCGCAACTACACATGTCACACCATTCCCCCTTCCTTTATACTAGGTTTACATCATTAGTGGTCTCTCTACTCCACATACACACACTCCCTCTCACACACAAATGCGCGCACAAACACCCATTAATATGGATCCTCATCTCTCCCCATGTCCGCATGTGTACATCACACACTCACTCTCTAATTATGTATATGTGTCTCCACGTTACACAACACAAAGCCCCATGTACATGTCTCTCTCTATCCTCCACACACATAGACACAAAGAATCTGTTATCATTGCCTCAGTCTCTAGACATATCACACACGCACACTGTCTCTCTCTCTCTCGCAAACACCCTCAACAAGGGTTTCCCCGTGAATAACTTAACATCTATTCATCAACAGTCGTGGCAGTACGGCGAACACGAGACGTGAAAAAGAATAAATCTACACGTGCTTAGACCACCTAGTATGACAACTAGGACTAGAGCAAGCCAAAAAGCGCGCCGCCGTCACCCCCTCCTTATCGGTGACAGGAAAACCTTTGTTTTACACAGTCGAGAAGTCATTGTGCTAAGGCCTCACATGCTGAGGCGTTGAATAGAATGTAGATGCTAGTTTACGGAAACAAGTATCGATAATACATTTGTATCTCCATACTTATATTTCTTCTCTTATAAAAAACCGAGTTGGTGATGATGGTACGCGTGCCATATTGCAATATAGACCGTCCGATCTATATCTGACTGATTGAAATTAAACTAAAAGATACCTGCACCCCTCTCCACATTTACAGACAAGGCCTTCCATCATTCATCCTTATCTCCAACAACCTCATTGTTGAGCAATTAAGAAAGGAAGCCTCTGGAACAAACTGGCCTGGTGGCCGCTGCCGACATCGTCAATCCCCATGCCTCCGCTCAGTCCGACCACCAATCACCACCACGCCCCACTCCTCTTCACCTTATATCCTATTTCTCAAGATATCATTAGTTTTTACACATGCATTACTCCCGCATGGGTCAATCACAACGAGTGTTTTTATAAAAAAATGCATCTTGATGTTCCGTGCAATGCACGGATCTTGCTAGTACTCCTACCGAAGACTAAGTTAGTGATGATGGTGTGTCTGCCATCCGTCGTTTGTGACCATTAGATCTACATCTAATGACTGTGAGGTAAGTTGTTGCCTTTTCTCACAAACATCCCACTTGTCTACCAATTTGCAGAAAAACCCATAATTAGTATCTTAAAACCAATCACATCCCTCCCTGACCTCACCAAAACAGCCCAAGGAATATATTATAATTGAAACATAATATATCTCTAGTGATATATATATATATATATATATATATATATCAAAATTAGAGTGTTTTCTATAAAATTTGTGAATAAGTATTCTTCTAATTATGATTCGTTGCAACGCACATGAACATTGCTAGTATTTTCCAACCATGCAATTTTCCCCTAGTATTACATAGTTTCGAATTCTCCATAAAGATATTAGTCACTCATGGTTGATTACTTTCAATCATGTACACATATGCACTATGTAACTAGCCTTGCTTATTGGGTCCCAAAGCTTAACTTTCACTCCTACTTACAATATGTAGAATATTTAACAAAAAACTACCACTTTTCAACCAACCCTAGGAAGAATCTATTGTACAAAAAATAGCAAAAACATACCCAAAATTCCTTAATCCACGCCAAAAACTACTACCTACCGATTAGGTTAGTTTAAACCCATTTATGACAACGTTGGCCCACACGTCCGTGCTAACGAGGCAGCTTAATCCAACACATTTTGTTTGACCGTTGACACGAGGGACCCACATCTGACCTTCTATCCTGTTATTCCCCCTCAAATCATTATTTTTCCTAAACATTACTTCAAACAGTACTAATGCGTGTTCGTCGGTGGTGTTGGTGATGAGTGAGTTGGCCGCCGCTCCATCGGACGGGCTGGACGCCGCACTGGCCTCCGCACGGGTTGGCAGGCTGGCCCGAGCGTGACTCACGAGCGAGCAAGCCATTGCGCTGGCCTTTGCTCAAGCCAGATGGCTGGCCTTAGCGCGGCACGCGTGAGCAAGCCATCGTGCCGTCGTGCCAATCTAGCTAGAAAACCTTGCAGACAAGTAGCTGGACGGAGCTATCTTGGCTAGCTAGCGGCCGCGAGCGCCGGACGGAGCTGGCATCTGGGCTGCCGCAAGATGGGCTCCGCACCGCCGGCGGTTTGGACCTCGCCCTCTGCCGGCGGCGGTAGCTGCGTCCCATGGCCGAGGATGACTAGGTGGACGGGCCGAAGGTAGGAGGTCGCTCAGGGATTTTTGTGCACACTCACATGTAGGTCCCACAAGTCATAACACCCGGTCGAATAGAAGGCATTGACTTAATGGGCGACATGGGACCTATTTCGATACTCTAAGTTAGAGGTTAGATTCTAACCCTGAACTAACTCTAACCAAAGTGGTGTTTGGATGGCAGGGTTATATTGACAACAAATGTATCCAAACAGGGCCATGGGTTGAAACGTGCCTACAATGACACTTTGTAGAGTAGTCGTTTCTTAGTAGGGCTGGTTGGTAAGAGCATGTACAATGGTTGATAAGGTAGTCTTATCTTAAGTCTGCCACGTATGCAAGTGGTAGTAGTTACTTGGCATTATTAGTGGTTTCTTGCATTATTAGGGGTTTATTGTAAGGAACAATGTACTACTAGCGACAAAAGGCGATTCTAGTTTGCATTGTACGCCAACGAGTACTACTAGTGGTCGCAGGAGTGTATACCTCGTTTTGTGGCTTCGATCCCGGTCAAACGCACGACGGCCTTTTTTTACATAGTAACTTTGCTGTGAGCCAATATTTTATATGGGTAGTTTGAGTTTTGAAGTCAAACGGACGTGCGACACCACAATCTGGGTGCACTGGATAGCCTAGCGACGTGAACGGGTTTTCCTTCCAGCATCTCGTGGCTCACGTGCTCGCCCTAGCCGTACCTCGCTTGCAGTTTCCTCATCAGCTAGTACTAGCATATTTGAACTAGCACCTCCCAATTAATCCGAGGTGCCAGAAAAGCCTGGAGGGACATTGGGAACTGTGCAATATGGTTGTGTACGTAAAGTGCTGTACTACTACTCTATAGCTTGTGGCATTGCACGCATGGACTTCACTCCATTATCGGCTCTACTATAAAAGAAATTCCGCTTGACATGTTTTTTTGAAATGGAGGCAAAAGCTTTGCTTCATCTCATTCATAAATAAGAAACTACTAACAAAGTTCGATGAGATCCATTACACCTCGACAAATGGAAGTGAAAAGCCTAGTCTCGCTCTATCAAATAACTCAAATGTTCTGCCCCCACAGTAACCACCGCTGATAAACAGGCTGCTAGTGTGTGCGTGAGAGGAGCGGCTGAGTAGGCCAGCTACGTGAGAGGAAAGGCTGAATAGAGCACCGAGAGTACCCACTAGGCCACTACGCAGGTGTACTTTCCCTGCATTGATAGTACAACGATGGTTCTAGAGAACAGTACGCAGTACCCTCCACTTCCAACTATAGCTCCAATTGGCCCTGAGATACAAGAGTTCAAAACTGGTGCACTATACTAGAAGTATAGTACATCGCACTACTAGTTGTTAAAGTAGTACCAGTACTGCTACAGTACGAGTATGTAATCCTCCGTCACATAATGCAAGATGTTTTTTGACAGTAGTTGGCGTGTACAAAAAATAGCAAAAACATACCCAAAATTTCTTTATCCACGCCAAAAACTACTAGGTAGTGCCAACAATTTCTTACTAGTGCTATTATTTATAGTATAATGCAATCCCATAACGTCCCATAATGCTAGTACTAGTAGTAAATAATAGCCTCACCCCTTCGCTAAGGAACGATATACAGTTGGAAGGGATGAGGCCCTGCGGTTACTACACTCTTATCTCCTTCTCGCCAGTTCCCCTCCCCCCCCGAAGAGAAGACAGTTCGTCGCTGCTCCCATGGATTCACCAGGCGGTTCTCCTCCTCGTCGGGGCTGGGAGATCTTGGACGACGATCCTCTGGGAGAAATCGCACGCCGCTCCGACGTCCTCACCGCCGCAAGACTCAGTGCTTCCTGCACCAACTTTTTCAAGACGGTGCTTAAAAAGGCTTGGGAAAAGGCCATGCTTGTTGGTCTTCCATGCGTCCTTGAGGAGAATGTTCTTCTATCGGACAATCCTTCGAACAGTCCACCGCTCCCTGGCCATGGTTGCACGTTGACTCCACTAGAGTTGCCGACGTTGAGAGGTAGTCGGATTTTGTCCGATGAGCAGGTCAGTAATGGAGTTTGATCATGCAGTACTTAGTTATTCCATTTCCATCCCATAATTTCTCCACTGCCCACCATCTTATATATAGGTCTGGGTCGGTGCCAACGAAGATTGGCTTGCATACCTCCGGCCGGATACCACCATCATTTTGCACAACATCCACAGTAGTGCGGCCGTTCGGGTAGACCCATTCTCCACCATTGGGATCGGCCTTCCGGACTGGCTGGGCTTGAATACGTATGATGATGCCTACATGAGATTGAAGAATATAGCAATTGCGGACACACCGACAAAGCGACGCGGCTATGAGGATTACTATCTCATCGCGGTGTTCGACATAAGGATTGCCATCAATGCAAGAGGCAGTAACGGCAGAGGCTGGCGCATGTTGGCGGCAGATTTGTACCCCTACACACTCGAAGACGCCGTGCGCCATCTAGGCCGCATCTTCGCGGTGACAAGCCAGGGGACTCGTTTCATTAAAGAATTGCCAACTAATTTATTCTTATTCCTTGCTTGTTGGGAGGCGTCAAACGATAACGCTTGTTGGGAGGCAACCCGATTTTATTTTTATTCCTTTCTTTTTGCCCCTATTTAGTAATAAATAATTTATCTAGCCTCTGTTTTGGTTGTTTTTTTGTGTTTAATTAGTGTTTGTGCCAAGTAGAACCGTTGGGAAGACATGGGGAAAGTCTTTTTGATCTTGCTGTAAAAAACAGAAACTTTAGCGCTCACGAGAATTGCTGCCATTTTTATTTGGAAAGCGCTATTTAGTTAATTATTTTCGCATATGATTAATAGATAAATTACTCATGTCCAGCAATTTATTTTAGAATATTTGGGGTTCCAGAACTTGCGTTAGCTACATATTACTACAGACTATTCTATTTTTGACACATTCTGTTTTTCGTGTGTTGTTTGCTTATTTTGTTGAATATATGGCTAGTAAAATAGTTTATAAACCATAGAGAAGTTGGAATACAGTAGGTTTAACACCAATATAAATAAAGAATGAGTTTATTACAATACCTTGAAGTGGTGTTTTGTTTTCTTTCGCTAACGGAGCTGACGAGATTTTCTACTTTAAGTTTTGTGTTGTAAAGTTTTCAAGTTATGGGTGAAAGATTTGATGGATTATGGAACAAGGAGTGGCAAGAGCCTAAGCTTGGGGATGCCCATGGCACCCCAAGATAATCTAAGGACACCTAAAAGCCAAAGCTTGGGGATGCCCCGGAAGGCATCCCCTCTTTCGTCTACTTCCATCGGTAACTTTACTTGGAGCTATATTTTTATTTACCACATGATATGTGTTTTTCTTGGAGCGTCTTGTATTATTTGAGTGTTTTTTTGTTAGTTTTCCACAATCATCCTTGCTATACACACCTTTTGAAAGAGACACACATGATTCGGAAATTGTTAGAATACCCTATGTGCTTCATTTATATATTTTGACCTATATAGTTTTTGCTCTAGTGCTTCACTTATATCTTTTAGGGCAAGGTGATGAACTTGTTTTATAGAAACTATTGTTCTCTCATGCTTCACTTAGATTATTTTGAGAGTCCTACAAAACAGCATGGTAATTTTCTTTAATTATGTTAGGCATTCAAGATTAATAAAAAAGTTTTCTAATGAGTGTGTTGAATACTATGAGAAGTTTGATACTTGATAATTGTTTTGAGATATGGAGATGGTGATATTAGAGTCGTGCTAATTGAGTAGTTGGGAATTTGAGAAACACTTGTGTTTAAGTTTGTGATTCCCGTAGCATGCACGTATGGTGAACCATTATGTGATGAAGTAGGAGCATGATTTATTTATTGATTGTCTTCCTTATGAGTGGCGGTCGGGGACGAGTGATGGTCTTTTCCTACCAATCTATTCCCCTAGGAGCATGCGCGTAATACTTTGTTTCGATAACTAATCGATTTTTGCAATAAGTATGTGAGTTATTTATGACTAATGTTGACTCCATGGATTATACGCACTCTCACCGTTCCATCATTGCTAGCCTCTCTAATACCGCGCACCTTTCGCCGGTATCATACACCCACCATATACCTTCCTCAAAATAGCCACCATACCTACCTATCATGGCATTTCCATAGCCATTCAGAGATATATTTCCAAGCAACTTTCCACCGTTCCATTTACTATGACACGCTCCATCATTGTCATATTGCTTTGCATGATCATGTAGTTGACATTGTATTAGTGGCAATGCCACCGTTCATAATTCTTTCATACATGTCACTCATGCATCATAGCATATCCCGGTACACCGCTGGAGGCATACATAGAGTTATATGTTGTTCTAAGTATTGAGTTGTAATTGTTGAGTTGTAAGTAAATAAAAGTGTGATGATCATCATTTTTAGAGCATTGCCTCAAGTGAGGAAAGGATGATGGAGACTATGATTCCCCCACAAGTCGGGATGAGACTCCAGACTAAAAAAGAGGCCATAAAAAGGAGAAGAGGCCCAAATAAAAAAATGAGAGAAAAAGAGAGAAGGGACATTGCTACTATCCTTTCACCACACTTGTGCTTCAAAGTAGCACCATGATCTTCATGATAGAGTGTCCCATATGTTATCACATTCATATACTAGTGGGAATTTTTCATTATAGAACTTGGCTTGTATATTCCAATGATGGGCTTCCTCAAAATGCCCTAGGTCTTCGTGAGCAAGCGAGTTGGATGCACACCCACTTAGTTCTTTTTGTTGAGCTTTCATACACTTATAACTCTAGTGCATCTGTTGCATGGCAATCCCTACTCACTCACATTGATATCTATTAATGGGCATCTCCATAGCCCGTTGATACACCTAGTTGATGTGAGACTATCTTCTCCATTTTTGCCTTCTCCACAACCACCATTCTATTCCACAAATAGTGATATGTCCTTGGCTCACGCTCGTGTATTGCGTGAAGATTGAAAAAGTTTGAGAACACCAAAAGTATGAAACAATTGCTTGGCTTGTCATCGGGGTTTTGCATGATTTAAATACATTGTGTGGGGAAGATGGAGCATAGCCAGACTATATGATTTTGTAGGGATAACTTTCTTTGACCATGTTATTTTGAAGATACATAATTGCTTAGTTAGTATGCTTGAAGTATTATTATTTCTATGTCAATATTGAACATTTGTCTTGAATCTTTTGGATCTGAATATTCATAGCACAATTAATAGAATTACATTGAAATTATGCCAAGTAGCATTCCACATTAAAATTTTTGTTTTTATCATTTACCTACTCGAGGACGAGCAGGAATTAAGCTTAGGGATGCTTGATATGTATCCAACGTATCTATAATTTTTGATTGTTCCATGCTGTATTGTATCCTGCTTTGGACATTATTGGTCTTTATTATACACTTTTATATTATTTTTGGGACTAACCTATTAACCGGAGGCCCAGCCCAGAATTGCTGCTTTTTTGTCTATTTCAGAGTTTATCAGAAAAAGAATATCAAACGGAGTCCAAACGGAATGAAACCTTCGGGAACGTGATTTTCGAAACGAACATGATCTAGAGGACTTGGACCCTACGTCAAGACATCAACAAGGAAGGCACGAGGTAGGGGGCGCGCCTAACCCCCCAGGTGCACCCTCCACCCTCGTGGGGCCCACGTTGCTCCGCCGACGTACTTCTTCCTCCTATATATTCCTACATACCCCCAAACTACCAGATACGGATCCAAAATGCTAATTCCACCGTCGTAATTTTCTGTATCCGTGAGATCCCATCTTGGGGCCTTTTTCAGAGCTCCGCCGGAGGGGGCATCGATCACGGAGGGCTTCTACATCAACACCATAGCCTCTCCGATGAAGTGTGAGTAGTTTACTTCAGACCTTCGGGTCCATAGTTTTTAGCTAGATGGCTTCTTCTCTCTTTCTGGATCTCAATACAAAGTTCTCCCCCTCTCTTGTGGAGATCTATTTGATGTAATCTTCTTTTGCGGTGTGTTTGTTGAGACCGATGAATTGTGGGTTTATGATCAAGTTTATCTATGAACAACATTTGAATCTTCTCTGAATTATTTTATGTATGATTGGTTATCTTTGTAAGTCTCTTCGAATTATCAATTTGGTTTGGCCTACTAGATTGATCTTTCTTGCAATGGGAGACGTGCTTAGCTTTGGGTTCAATCTTGCGGTGTCCTTTCCCAGTGACAGTAGGGGCAGCAAGGCACGTATTGTATTGTTGCCATCGAGGATATCAAGATGGGGTTTATATCATATTGCATGAGTTTATCCCTCTACATCATGTCATCTTGCTTAAAGCGTTACTCTGTTCTCTTGAACTTAATACTCTAGATGCATGCTGGATAGCTGTCGATGTGTGGAGTAATAGTAGTAGATGCAGGCAGGAGTTAGTCTACTTGTCTCGGACATGATGCCTATATACATGACCATACCTAGATATTCTCATAACTATGCCCAATTCTGTCAATTGCTAAACAGTAATTTGTTTATCCACCATAAACTGATGCTCTCGAGAGAAGCCACTAGTGAAACCTATGGCCCCGGGTCTATTTTCCATCATATTAATCTTATATCAACAAGCTATTTCCTTTTCCGTTTATTTTGCTTTCTTTACTTTGCATCTTTATCATAAAAATACCAAAAATATTATCTTATCATATCTATCAGATCTCACTCTTGTAAGTGGCCCTATAGGGATTGACAACCCCTATTTGCGTTGGTTGCGAGGATTTATTTGTTTTGTGCAGGTATGAGGGACTTGCGCGTAGCCTCCTACTGGATTGATACCTTGGTTCCCAAAAACTGAGGGAAATACTTATGCTACTTTGCTGCATCACCCTTTCCTCTTCAAGGGAAAACCAACGCAGTGCTCATGAGGTAACAAGAAGGATTTCTGGCGCCGTTGCCGCGGAGGTTCGCGCCAAGTCAAGTCAAGATTCGACTCCCGACAACGAGCGATTTCTCGCGCCGTTGCCGTGGAGTCTACGCAAAAGTCAACATACCAAGTACCCATTATAAACCCTTATCTCCCGCATTACATTATTTGCCATTTGCCTCTCGTTTTCCTCTCCCCCACTTCACCCTTGCCATTTTATTCGCCCTCTCTCTCCTTCCTCCTTCTCTTTCTCTATTTGTCTCTTTTTGCCCGACTCTTGTTTGCTTGTGTGTTGGATTGCTTGCTTGTCGTTATGGCTAGTCCCCTATCTTCTCCGTTGTCTCCCGAAAATGAAGTTCTTAATTTTAAGCAAAGGGAAGGAGAAAATCTAAAAGACGCTTCGTATAGAATTTGCAATGCTCAAAATAGATCTACCAGGAAGCAATCTACTTCCATTCTTCTCCGCAATTTCTATGTAGGCGCTACTCCTTGGCACAGATATATCCTTGATACCATTACCAGAGAGAATTTCTTGGGTAGCAATACTTTTGATTCTTATAATGCTATGAGAGATTTGTTTGGCTCACCCCCTCTTTTGGTTAATGGAACTATGTTAACTTTGGAGAATGTAATGCAAAGACTTGAAATTATTGAAAATAAAGTTGCTACCGTAGAGTTAATTGAAAATTTGGATAAAAAGATCCACAACCAAATTTCCCAATATGGATCTAAAGTAGGAGTCACTTTGAAAAATATTAAGGAGAAGGAACACATAGTTAATGAAAGAACAAATCAGGATTCCACTAGAATCGATAAACTTGAAGGTATCATTACCAACTTGGGAACCAATTTTTCTTACATAAGGAATACTCCAAGTCCTCCAAGTAAAATTGCGAAGCTTATGTATGTTCCTAAAAATAAGGGTGAATCCTCTAGCAAGGAAACCACGGATCTCAAATCTATAAGTATTCATCCCAATCTTTTTGCTATCATTAAGGAACCATTCGCTACAAATGATTTTTTTGATTTTGTGCCTAGAAGTTTGATAATTATTAAAAACGAAGAAACTCCTAAGGGTGATAGATGTCTCCTCAAAGAATTTCCAACTAAAGATGGCAATACCTAGATCTATCTTCGCTTTTATGCCTAGCTAGGGGCGTTAAACGATAGCGCTTGTTGGGAGGCAACCCAATTTTATTTTTATTCCTTGCTTTTTGCTCCTATTTAGTAATAAATAATTTATCCAGCCTCTGTTTTGGTTGTGTTTTTTTGTGTTTAATTAGTGTTTGTGCCAAGTAGAACCGTCGGGAAGACTTGGGGAAAGTCTTTTTCATCTTGTTGTAAAAAACAGAAACTTTAGCGCTCACGAGAATTGCTGCCATTTTCATTTGGAAAGTTATATTTAGTTAATTCTTTTTTAATATGATTAATAGATAAATTCCTCACGTCCAGAATTTTATTTTAGAATTTTTGGGGTTCCAGAAATTGCGTTAGATACAGATTACTACAGACTGTTCTGTTTTTGACAGATTCTGTTTTTCGTATGTTGTTCGCTTATTTTGACGAATCTATGGCTAGTAAAATAGTTTATAAACCATAGAGAAGTTGGAATATAGTAGGTTTAACACCAATATAAATAAAGAATGAGTTCATTACAGTACCTTGAAGTGGTGTTCTGTTTTCTTTCGCTAATAGAGCTCACGAGATTTTCTGCTTTAAGTTTTGTGTTGTGAAGTTTTCAAGCTTTGGGTGAAAGATTTGATGGATTATGGAACAAGGAGTGGCAAGAGCCTAAGATTGAGGATTCCCATGGCACCCCAAGATAATCTAAGGACACCTAAAAGCCCAAGCTTCGGGATGCCCTGGAAGGCATCCCCTCTTTCATCTACTTCCATCGGTAACTTTACTTGGAGCTATATTTTTATTTACCACATGATATGTGTTTTTCTTGGAGCGTCTTTTATTATTTGATTCTTTATTTGTTAGTTTTCCACAATAATCCTTGCTGTACATACCTTTTGAGAGAGACACACATGATTCGGAAATTATTAGAATACTCTATGTGCTTCACTTATATCTTGTGAGTTATATAGTTTTTACTCTAGTGCTTCACTTATATCTTTTAGAGCACGGTGATGAATTTGTTTTATAGAAACTATTGTTCTCTCATGCTTCAGTTAGATTATTTTGAGAGTCCTACAAAACAGCATGGTAATTTTCTTTAATTATGTTAGGCATTCAAGATTAATAAAAAAGTTTTCTTATGAGTGTGTTGAATACTATGAGAAGTTTGATATTTGATAATTGTTTTGAGACATGGAGATTGTGATATTAGAGTCGTGCTAGTTGAGTAGTTGTGAATTTGAGAAATACTTGTGTTGAAGTTTGTGGTTCACGTAGCATGCACGTATGGTGAACCGTTATGTGATGAAGTCGAAGCATGATTTATTTATTGATTGTCTTCCTTATGAGTGGCGGTCGGGGACGAGCGATGGTCTTTTCTACCAATCTATCCCCCCTAGGAGCATGCGCGTAATACTTTGTTTCGATAACTAATAGATTTTTGCAATAAGTATGTTAGTTCTTTATGACTAATGTTGAGTCCATGGATTATACACACTCTCACCCTTCCATCATTGCTATCCTCTCTAATACCGCGCACCTTTCGCCGGTATCATACGCCCACCATATACCTTCCTCAAAACAGCCACCATACCTACCTATCATGGCATTTCCATAGCCATTCCAAGATATATTGCCATGCAACTTTCCACCGTTCTACTTACTACGACACGCCCCATCATTGTCATATTGCTTTGCATGATCATGTAGTTGACATTGTATTTGTGGCAAAGCCACAATTCATAATTGTTTCATACATGTCACTCATGCATCATTGCATATCCTGATACACCGCCGGAGGAATTCACATAGAGTCATATGTTGTTCTAAGTATTGAGTTGTAATTGTTGAGTTGTAAGTAAATAAAGTGTGATGATCATCATTTTTAGAGCATTGCCCAAGTGAGGAAAGGATGATGAAGACTATGATTGAGCCCACAAGTCGGGATGAGACTCCGGACTAAAAAAAGGGGCCATAAAAAAAGGAGAAAAGGCCCAAATAAAAAAATGAGAGAAAAAGAGAGAAGGGACAATGCTACTATCCTTTTACCACACTTGTGCTTCAAAGTAGCACCATGATCCTCATGATAGAGAGTCTCCTATGTTATCACTTTCATATACTAGTGGGAATTTTTCATTATAGAACTTGGCTTGTATATTCCAATGATGGGCTTCCTCAAAATGCCCTAGTTCTTCGTGAGCAAGCAATTTGGATGCACACCCACTTAGTTGTTTTTGTTGAGCTTTCATACACTTATAGCTCTAGTGCATCCGTTGCATGGCAATCCCTACTCACTCACATTGATATCTATTAATGGGCATCCGTTGATGTGAGACTGTCTTCTCCCTTTTTGTCTTCTCCACAACCACCATTCTATTCCACATATAGTGCTATGTCCATGGCTCACGCTCATGTATTGTGTGAAGATTGAAAAATTTTGAGAACACCAAAAGTATGAAACAATTGCTTGGCTTGTCATCGGGGTTGTGCATGATTTAAATACTTTGTGTGGTGAAGATAGAGCATAGCGAGACTATATGATTTTGTAGGGATAACTTTATTTGGCCATGCTATTTTGAAGAGACATAATTGCTTAGTTAGTATGCTTGAAGTATTATTATTTCTATGTCAATGTTGAATATTTTTCTTGAATCTTTTGGATCGGAATATTCATACCACAATTAAGAGAATTACATTGAAATTATGCCAAGTAGCATTACACATCAAAAATTCTATTTTTATCATTTACCTACTCGAGGACGAGCAGGAATTAAGCTTGGGGATGCTTGATACATCTCCAATGTATCTATAATTTTTTATTCTTCCATGCTATATTATATCCTGTTTTGGACATTATTGGGATTTATTACACACTTTTATATTATTTTTGGGACTAACCTATTAACCGGAGGCCCAGCCGAGAATTGCTGTTTTTTTGTCTATTTTAGAGTTCCGCGGAAAAAGAATATCAAACGAAGTCCAAACGGAATGAAACCTTCGGGAACGTGATTTTCGGAACAAACATGATCCAGAGGACTTGGACCCTACGTCAAGACATCAACCAGGAAGGCATGAGGTAGGGGGGCGCGCCTACCCCCCTAGGCGCGCTCTCCACTCTCGTGGGGCCCACGTTGCTCCACCGGCGTACTTCTTCCTCCTATATATACCTACGTAGCCCCAAACTACAAGATACGGAGCCAAAACCCTAATTCCACTGCCGTAACTTTCTCTATCCGTGAGATCCCATCTTGCGGCCTTTTCTGGAGCTCTTTCAGAGGGGGCATCGATCACGGATGTCTTCTACATCAACACCATAGCCTCTCCGATGAAGTGTGAGTAGTTTACTTCAGACCTTCGTGGCCATAGTTATTAGCTAGATGGCTTCTTCTCTCTTTTTGGATCTCAATACAAAGTTCTCCCCCTCTCTTGTGGAGATCTATTTGATGTAATCTTCTTTTGTGGTGTGTTTGTTGAGATCAATGAATTGTGGGTTTATGATCAAGTTTATCTATGGACAATATTTGAATCTTCTATGAATTCTTTTATGGATGATTTGTTATATTTGCAAGTCTCTTCGAATTATTAGTTTGGTTTGGCCTACTAGATTGATCTTTCTTGCAATGGGAGAAGTGCTTAGCTTTGGGTTCAATCTTGCAGTGTCCTTTCCCAGTGACAGTAGGGGCAGCAAGGCACGTATTGTATTGTTGCCATCGAGGATAACAAGATGGGGTTTATATCATATTGCATGAGTTTATCCCTCTACATCATGTCATCTTGCTTAAAGCGTTACTCCGTTCTCTTGAACTTAATACTTTAGATGCATGCTGGATAGCGGTCGATATGTGGAGTAATAGTAGTAGATGCAGGCAGGAGTCGGTCTACTTGTCTCGGACGCGATGCCTATATACATGATCATACCTAGATATTCTCATAACTATGCTCAATACTGTCATTTGCTCAACAGTAATTTGTTTATACTTATGCTCTCGAGGGAAGCCACTAGTGAAACATATGGCCCCTGTGTCTATTTTCCATCATATTAATCTTCTATCAACAAGCTATTTCCTTTTTCGTTTATTTTGCTTTCTTTACATTGCATCTTTATCATAAAAATACCAAAAATATTTTCTTATCATATCTATCAGATCTAACTTTCGTAAGTGACCATGAAGGGATTGACAACCCCTTTATTGCGTTGGTTGCGAGGATTTTATTTGTTTGTGTAGGTACAAGGGACTCGCGCGTGGCCTCCTACTTGATTGATACCTTGGTTCTCAAAAACTGAGGGAAATACTTACGCTACGTTGCTGCATCACCCTTTCCTCTTCAAGTGAAAACCAACGCAGTGCTCAAGAGGTAGCAATGTGCAACATGGTCACACAATCTACCACGATCGGACCATCACCATCTACCCAGGTATTCCATTTTAACCCTCTCGCCTTCTCTTTCATTGTTGTACTAGTACTCTACTTACGTACTAGTAGGAGTACTTTTTACCTTGGAGTAATTTTCACCCACTAGTTGCCACCATTTTTTTCCATGTCTTACTATCTCATCCATGTAGCCAAGAGTGGCTATATATAATAAGCCGGTTATTTTAATTCCACTATACCGGAGTACTACTATTTGCGGCACAGTATTACTGACCGCCATATTTGAGCAAAAATTATTATGCATGGACCTTGAATATGTACGTCACCATGTGTCCAGATCTGAGATGCCGCGTGTACCAGATGAACGGCGCCGAGTTCGACCCCAGTGATGCTACGTGGGTGCCAAGGAACACTCTTGGAGAGTACTCGCTTTTCATTGGGGACAACTACCCCATTGTGAAGCGGATGCCACCTTCCGTGCACAACACGGAAGGCCTGCCGTTCATGAAGCATGGTTGTGTCTTCAGTGCGCACCGCCGGATGAACGACATGTTGGGACACACTATCCTTGATTTATGGCGCTTCAGCTTGGACGAGTCTCCATCGTGTGGAACCGAACTAGAAAGCTGCGACAATTATTCCCGTTGCCCACCGCTATGGATCGTGCCATCCATGAAGAACACCTGGGCCTGGAACCTGGAGGAAGACATGTAGCCCATCTATAACGTGTAAGTGGAGTATGGTAATTTGCGAACGGTAGCGCTGTGAATATATGTAGACTAGTTGTGCAAAAATTTATCACATGAATGGGAGATGAACTTGTGTGGAATATTGGCATTTGTCCTTTAGAATTTATTACTAGTAAATGTGTTATGTGTACGTGCAACTTGTGTGGTTGTTGCACGGGCTCCAACACGCTCTTTCAGAAAAAAGGTGGCACAGCTTTGGATATACGTGACGTGGCGGCATCATACAGTATCATCGTTCGCTATAGTTGTAGTACACTCCTACTAGGACGACAACTCCTATAAAACATTGTGCTTGGCTCTTTGCCTCTTCAGGAGGTTCAACAGTTCGTACTCGTGTGAACCTTGCACTTGGCTCTTCGCCTCTTCGGAAGGTCCAACAATTATGCTTCTGGCAATCTGACACCGATTGAGCTGCTGCATGTCCATCACGAGGGCGAGGGCGAGGGCGAGGGAGAGGGCGCTATAATCAAAACCCTCTCCTCGTCCTGCGAACCACCACGCGCGTGGGCAAGGGAGAGGCGTAGTAAGCAAGCTTCTCCTCGTTCAGCGAGTTGATGGGACACATCAAAGCAGTACTAGTACTAGTCCATACTGCGCCCTTTCTGGTTAATATGGCTTAATTTGAAACGAGAAAAATACACTGGCAGTCAACGTATGTAACAATACGCTCTTTACGGTCACTATATTTAGTTTTGTGGTGATCATACAATCACTAGCTCATCATAGAGCACCATATTGCACCCTACTGACCGGCCAGATAGTCGACGTGGCACTTTGTTGAATGGTTAAATTGTCACCTGGTTTCTAGGTCCCACCTGTCAGTTGGCAGAGCAAAGAAATCTGCTAAAAAACAAAGAGTGTAGTGCATCTACACTTGCAATGCATTTAGCCTTTAATGTAAATCGATATTGATTGACTAATGCATTAACTTGTGCTCTAGGTATAGGCTACATGTCTACCCTTAATTACAGCATGCAACGACCTTCATTTAATCTTCTTCTCTCAATGGTCGCATGCACACATAAGTCTGCTACTTTTGGGCGTTAATTATGCCCTGGTCAATGTGTAAATCTCAAAATGTACATTCTTTCACGGACGTAGGGAGTAGGTTGAGCACTTGAGCGTGAGCGTGTGTGTTGTGTCGTGTTCTATGTGCCGCATGGGTGCGTGAGTGTTGCGTGCGTCCATGTGTACGTGTGAGTGTTGCATGTCGCATGCATGCATGCATGCATGGGGCTTATTCCCTCCCATTGACATGTTCATATTTCAAGCTTCCTCTGTTCCCTCCATATGGTGATACTCCCTCTATTCTCAAATACGGAGTAAAATCCTCCCTCTGTTCCCAAATACAGAGTATTTGTCTTTCTAGAGATTTCAACAAGTGACTACGTACGAAGCAAAATGATTGAAGTGAGCATAGAGGCATAGGGATAATGTAGAAAGGAAGATTCGCGATCCATTATTCCCCATCTCGGTCAGAGAGAACTATTCAACTAGTCTTCGCAGTGAAGTGACAATACACGCTGTAGTAGATGCGACACTTAATGGATAAGCTGAACCAGCGTGTTGGTTTAACTAAATCAGCCTTACCCAGTACTGCCATCATGTTTGCCAGTAGAGCACACTTCTGTCATCCATTAACTGACATATGGGCCCTCTTGTGGTAGAAACATATGCCATCGGTGTAACTATTTATACTCTGAAGGACGGTATATTCGGGAAGTAGTAGTAGAATTGAGATTTAATGCACTTTCTTCCCCGTCTTCCACTCTTCTTCCTCCTCCTCCATTCCCCATCGTCGGCCGCACACCATCCCCCCCCCCCGCTCTCTGCTCGCCCACCCGCGCTATCTTCCTTGGTAGCTCGCGCGTACCATATCCCCCCGCTCACTACTCGGCCACACGAGGAGAAGCTTCTTCGCTCGCCTGCCCGAATCCACTTCCCAACTGGCTGCAGGCACCGAAAACCCCAATGGCAGAACCGGCTGACACGCAGAGCCGTGATTGGAATTCCCTCCCCGATGTTCTCTTGGAGCAGATCTATAATCGTATGGACCTACTCAGCACCGTCCGTCTGGCCACATGCTCGGTGTCTTTGTACCGTCTACTCGTCTGCAACTAGCCGGCTCTTTTCAAGACACCCTGCTTGCTGATGCTCGATCCTCGCAAGTAGCCCAGACACCGACTTGACGATCCTACGAAGGTTGCCGTGGTGCCCCTTGACATGCTACCAGCACCCATCCACCTGTCCTTCATTCACGACCACTACTGGGCGGGCATGAAGGCCAACTGGATCGTCCTCATCCACCAATCCGGTAGTCCGTGGCATCTCGTGGATATCTACACCTAGCGAGATATCACCCTTCCATCTGTGGATACCGCCGCCATCGAGCCTCGCGGCCCGCCGGACACTCCTGCCTACTACGCACGAGACACGTCGAGCTTTTGGCTCGACCTCTGTTTGCTGAAGGTTGTAATCTGCGAAGTTCCCACACCATCAGAAGACTACATGCATTACAAGCTCATTGCCGTGTTCAACATGAGATTAGTCTATCTGGAATCCGGTCGCCATACATGGTTATGGCTCATCATCGATCCTCTTTACCCAACACTTCTGTCTGATGCTATAGTGCATGATGGCATCATTTATGCGGTCAACGCACAAATTGGCTGCCTATACTGGTGGAATCTATCGTCGTGTAATTGTTCTATCTCATCTCATCTTTACCTTAGGATTACGACTGCCTGTTCATTGTTACAAATTTAGAATGTATAGTATGTCTGTAACCACATCATTGCTATATGTTCCTCTCATTTCCTAGATTTTTATGACCACACATGTTATTGTTAGAGTTGATATGAGAACAATTGGTATCTAATGATTTTTAGAATAGATATTATGAGTATAACCTCATGATTGCTATATCTTACTCTCATTTCCTGGATTTTTATAACAACACATGTATAAAATAGAGGTGATATGATAACTGTAGTAAGTGCTATGGTAGAATATGAGTAGGCCCTGTCATATCTTTTTTCCTCTCATTGTTACATGATGTTTGAACCATGATATATTGCTAGAATATGAAAGCCATTGGCTTATTTTTTTAACTTGGGGTATGATTATGACCACGATATTGCAATTCTCTGTCTATGATATGTGTCACTGTTATAATAATCTTAATTCCACACATACTCTGAACATGATTATTTATTTTTGTCCTTTTGGTCTCCAATTTGAATTGTCGAAGCAGACGCAAATGTGCTGGCCTTCATGATTCCAGGACCTGGAATCATACCAGCCGATGGGTGGTGGTTTATCGCTCGTTCAGCTGACGGTGGACATTTGGTGCTCATTTGCACGTACCAAAATGACCAAACCATTTCATCAAACCACATGTAGTACAATGCCTGGGGCGTTCGTGACATTGATGGCTATGGCTGCTTCGTGTTTGAGAAAGATCCCAGCTCCGTTGGGCCAGGCGTATTCAACTGGAGCCAGGTTTACAGCCTCGGCAACCACTCCATGTTCCTCGGTCTCAATTATCCGATCATCCAACCAAGCATCGATCATATCACCGGCGACGATTACCGTGCTATGCAACTTCCGTTCGCCAGGGGGGGACTGTGTTTACACATCATACCATGGGTTTCATGAATCACCATATCCAAAGATTCGTCGACATAGCTTGTTGCCAGATAATCTTCAGTGTGTGAAAGGCATCAAGCTTCCATGCGATGGATGGCTTTTGCAAACCCGACATGTGGCGATATGGTTCATGCCAATAGCAAATATGCACAACTTGATTCGTACTGATATGTAGACTGAGCCATGTATTCTGCTACTGTAGCACGACCCTCTTTTGTTGGATATTATGTACTATTGTTAGTTTGAAGCACTCCTCTGGTTTGAAGGATAGATACCTTTTTGGGATGAAGTATATCCTAACTCACCTGCGCAGGATGTACTGATAATGATGATGGAGATTGTCGGAGTAATGGGCCACGGGTAGGCCAACCCGAGTCCCATAACCTTTCAAGACATCGGGGCAGGCTGCACCCCTCAAGACCCCGGGGCGAAGAGCCGCCTCCTGAGGAGTCAACGACAGGGCGGCCGACTGCCCGCCCACGGCCGAGTCCCAGGGACGACTTCTAGAGAAGCCGGCTTTGGGGAGTCAGCCGATGACTCCAACAAACCATGACCTCATCAGAGGGGACGGGGCAGGGGCGTGGCTATAGTGAAGCCCACTACCCGCCCCTTACCAAGGGCAGGCATGGCCACAGCACGCCGTACCCAGGAAGATCTCCAGGCGGCGTGGCACTGTTGCCCGGCCGGCCCTGACATTAGCACCACAGTACCAAGTCCTGCGCCCACGACAGCTTGTTTGTACGCCCTGGAGGCAGCGGGGCCCACCAGTCAGCGAGACCTCGGGAGACGGCAGGAGAACCGCCAGTCGGACCCGTCGGGAGTCGGCCCGGGGGAGTCGGCCAAGCCCTCCCCCGGGGCCCATGCGCCATTAATCAAGATGAGATGGGGAGTGGCCACAGTGATCGCCCGCCAGGCGGCGGGGCTGTTTCCACGACCCCATGACCAAGCCTGCGTCATCAGAAGCATGGCTACAGTAATCAGCGGCCGGCAAGAACCACCCGCGGCGGACGCGGCCTGTCGGCTCCATACGAGACCAGTCGGCAGGGCCCACCAGTCGGCGGGCCCTAGCAGTCGGCCAAGTGGGCCATAGAACTGGCTCCTTACACCATCTACTACCAGCCCCGCACCGCTATCAAATCACAACCACTGGCCGACTTCCTCGTCGACTGGGCCGAGACCCAGTACCTACCTCCAGCGCCTGACTCCACCCATTGGCGGATGCACTTCGACGGCTCCAAGATGCGCACCGGCTTGGGAGCCGGCGTCGTCCTCACCTCTCCCAAAGGCGACAAGCTCAAGTATGCACTGCAAATCCATTTTGCCGCATCCAACAACGTTGCCGAGTACGAGGCGCTCATTCACGGGCTCCGGCTTGCCAAAGAACTTGAAATCCGCCGGATCTTGTGTTATGGCGACTTGGACTTAGTGGTCCAGCAGTCATCTGGCGACTGGGACGCAAAAGACGCAAACATGGCGAGCTACCGTTTCCTCGTGCGGCAACTCAGCGGGTATTTCGAAGGGTGCGAGTTCCTCCATGTGCCAAGAAACGACAACGACCAAGCAGACGCCTTGGCACGAATCGGCTCTACCCGCCAAGCAATACCATCTGGCGTCGCCCTTCAACGCCCCCTCAAGCCGTCTGTCAAGCCTTCACCAGAATTAGACTCCATTTTTGTGCAGGCTCCTCCCGAAGACGGCGAATCCGACTCCAGAGCTCCGGCAGACAGAAATGGGACTTTGGCGGATGACTCCAAAGCCGCCACAATTGAGCCCGGCCCGGGGACTGCGGTGGCGGACTCGAAGATTCCAGAACTCGGCCCAAGGACCGCGCCAATCGGCCTGGGGACTTCATCAACCCAGCAAGCGGTTGTTGACTCCAACCCGCCGCCTCCCAGCCCAGCCGCCCTCGTCCAAGTCGCAGTTCTGGTAGTCGAAGAAATAGCAGCACCCTCATGGGCCCAACCCATCCTCAAATTCCTGGTGAACAAAGAGCTACCTACTGATGAGACCTCAGCTCGGCAAGTACAACACCGGGCGGCAGCCTATACCATAATCAACAGAGAGCTGGTCAGGCGCAGCGTCACTGGTGTCTACCAGCGCTGCGTAGAGCCAGAGCAAGGCCAGGCGATTCTCAAAGACATCCATCAGGGCGAATGTGGCCACCATGCGGCTTCAAGAGCACTCGTCGCCAAAGCCTTTCGGCATGGTTTCTTCTAGCCGACGGCCTTGGAAGAGGCCAAGGAGTTGGTCCAAAAATGCAAAGGGTGCCAGAAGTTCAGCTCCAAGCCGCACCAGCCGGCTTCTGCGCTCAAGACCATCCCCATTGCCTGGCCTTTCGCTGTTTGGGGTCTAGACATGGTGGGACCATTCAAGATATCACGAGGTGGTTTAACTCACCTACTTGTCACAGTGGACAGGTTCACCAAGTGGGTGCAAGAGAAGCCAATTAAGAAACTGAACGGTCCGACTGCCGTGACCTTCATCACCGATATCACAATTCGGTACGGCATACCACACAGCATCATCATCGACAACGGCACAAATTTTGCCAAAGGCGCCTTAGCCCGTTTCTGCGCAACACAGGGCATCCGACTGGACCTAGCGGCCGTCGCCCATCCGCACTCAAACGGCCAAGTGGAGCGAGCAAATGGCCTCATCCTGTCCGGCATCAAGCCTCGGTTGATCGAGCCTCTGGAGTGCTCGGCTGGCTGCTGGCTCGACGAGCTGCCAGCCGTCCTCTGGAGTGTGCGCACGACTCCAAACAAGTCAACCGGCTTCATGCCCTTCTTCCTCATCTATGGTGCCGAAGCCGTCATCCCAACGGACATAGAGTTTGACTCCCCACGAGTCACCATGTACACAGAGGAGGAAGCAGAAGAAGCACGACAAGACGGCGTCGATCTGCTGGAAGAGGGCCGGCTGTTGGCACTCAGCCGGTCCAGCATCTACCAGCAGAGCCTGCGCCGATACCACAACAGGAAGGTCAGGCCAAGATCTTTCCAATAAGGCGACCTTGTGCTCCGGCTGATCTAGCGAACAGCCGGCCAGCACAAGCTATCGGCACCTTGGGAAGGCCCTTTCATCATCAGCAAAGTACTGGGCAACGATTCCTACTACCTGATCGATGCTCAGAAGCCCCGAGCACGCAGGAGGGACGACTCCGGCAAGGAGACAGAGTGGCCATGGAATGCAAATCTCCTCCGAAGATTTTACAATTGATGCAGTATGTACCACGCTACCTTTTGTATTAAAGTACCAAGACTTCGCCCCCCCCCCCCGAGACGAGCTCAGGGACTGCCCTCTTTTGTCTGTATGATAAAAATTATGCCTACAAGTATGTTACTCTTTGTCATGCCGCTTGGCACCGGGCTCAACAAGTCGGCCCGGGGACTTGCCGCCTTGCACTATGAAATGCTTCCTGCAGCCGGACAAGTAGTGTGCAACACCTAAACCGTCTTCTGTCAGAAGCCGCAGCTCGCAGAGTGACTGTACGGTGGGCAGAGGTAAGGTAGAATGGGTGTTCGCATGAAAAATGGTTAAGGACTCAAAGCGTAAAACATAGCTCAAGACGGCTTCCAGCCTTTCTCGCAAACCGACTCTCGGATAGTCGAATTGTCGTCTTCTATCCAACTTGCTCAAACAATCTTGAAATCGGCTAAGTACTTGCTTTCCCAAAGTAGCCTAGCACTTGATCCAGCAACAGTCCGCAGAGCTGCTGTCCGATTGGCAAGGCAGGCAACTAAGAGAAAGCGGCAGAGGAAAAAAGCCAAAAGAACAATGAGCAAGAAAAGATAGATATATATATTTACATAACATAGACCTTTGGCCGAATTGTTGAGTAGAGGTTCAAAATACACACTGTGGGTGGAATTGTGCGAATTAACAAGTTCTTCAAAGACTACTGAAGCAGATAAAATGAAAGATACAGCGGCAGCTTAGGAGGCAGCAGACGGATTCGGATGGTCGGAGGAGGTGCCAGCATCAGGCGTCGAGGCAGCCGGCTGGCTAGTCTCGGCTTGATCACCTCTGGCGGCAGTCGACTCAGTCGCACGCCGCTTGTTGCTGGAGGCGAGGTCGGGCTGAGGCTGGCCGTCTGCTCCGTCTTCTGGTGCCTCCACCTCGCCTCCATCCTCCGCTTCATCCTCCTCCTCGACGCTGGAGCCAATCACCACCGCTGAGTCTTCGCCGTAGTTTGGGTTCATCCCAAACCACTCCGGCGGTACCTCCTCGCCGTCTTCAGACCGCTCCGGGACGAAGATGCTGGTGTCGGTGTACTCGGCGATCGCCGCAGCATGTTTGATGAGGGCGTCTTCCGCAGCCACCAGCTCCGGCTGGGCCTCCGACCGAAGCGTGGCCAACCGGTCTAGATCCAGCCCCGGGTACCACACCTTGACGAACTCCAAGGCCCGACGCGCTCCAGCCCGGGCCGAAGAGCCCTTCCAGGCCTCAAGACGACCAGCCGCGACCTCCAGCCAGTTGGCCGTCAGGCTGGGGTGCGCGGAGCCTGCACATCCGGCCAAAGGGCGGCAATCGCCTGGGCACCGACGCGCTGGAGCCGGCGCAGCATCCGGTGAGCCGGGCGGAGGCGAGCCTCGATGCTCAGGATGTGCTTGTCAAGAGTTCGGGGGGCATCGGTGGTGATCTTCGCGCCCTCCGCCCTCCGACCTTCATGGTCAGCCTCGATGGCTTGGATGGCGGCCTGCGACTGCCCAGGGAAGAAGTCTGCATAGACACGAAGAAACGAAGAAGCAAGTCAAAAACCAGGAGTCGGCACGATCTAAGTCGGCAGATCGAAGAAAGAAAATAAGGAGGCTCACCATCAATGATGTCTTCAATCTCGTGGAAGCCGGAGGACAGCAGCGCCTCCTTGTCAGACCAGGAGGAGTGCTCGCTCGCGAACTCGGCCAAGAGGGCGGTTTCCATCTCCTCCGCCTCCCTCTGCGACTTCACAAGCAGCTCCTTCTGCTCTGACAACTGAGTGGCCAGCAGATCGCGCTTTGTGGCGAGCTTGCTGCACTCCTCCCATTTGGCGCACAGGGCGGAGTTGGCTTCTCTCAGCTGCTATTGAAGAGCAGCATTGGCTCCTGAAGGAAAGGAAGAAAGACAACAGTCGTCAATAAAGAAGGTCACCGGGGAGATCCGGCCCGGCTGCTCAGCAGTCGGCCCGAATCTCGGGGAATACAGCCCGCGAGTGCGCTAGCGCGCCCTCGCAGAGAAGAAAAAACAAGGGGGGGACTTACTCCGGCTCTCCACCAACTCGGCGGTCTGCTTGCCCAACTCTTCAATGTTACGGTTGAAGGCAGTGACGCGGAGGTTGTGGTAATCCTGTGACAAGCATTTCAGACAAAGTTAGTACCCAGAAGTTCATCAATTGTAGTTCCGGGCTGCCTGCTCAACAGCCGGCCCGAAACTCGGGGACTACACCCAGTGGGTGCGCTGGCGCGCCCCCATAGAGAGGAGCAAGGAAACAAAGACCAAAGGAAAAAACATACCCGGACGGCTGCCCGCAACGCTAGGAACGCCTTGGTGCAACTCTAGAGAGCGTCGCCCTTAGCACGGAGCTTCGTTTGGACGTGCAGGAGTGCTCGGTTTAGCGGCCCTATGCCGCCTCCTTGCACCCACCCAACAGGTGCGGTGCTTGTAGCTTCGGCGGCTGGGGCCGCCGAGCTGGCGGTGCCGGCTTCCAGGGGGCGGGGTGCCGAAGTCGCCTTCTCCAGAAGACGGCACGTTGGAGAGCCGACTTGGAGGAGTAGCCTCGCCACGGCCTCGTCTTCGGTCGGCGGCACCGGAGGGTCTGCTGGTTGCTCACCTTGCGCGCCTTCAGAAGGCAGCGGAGGCGGCGGCGAAACATGCCCGTCCGGAGTAGAGGGGTCGCTGCCTTCCCTCTCCTCGACGAGGTTCTCCCCGCCGGCTTCTCCAGTTGGCCCCGTGAACTCCGGAGGCGGCGGCGCAGAGTTCAGCGGGGTGACGAGCAAGGCCGACTGGCGGCGTGCGGCATCCTCAGCCTGCTGCTTCGCCGTGGAGGCGGCTTCGGCCTCCGCTAGTTTTTCTTAGCGGAGGCCTCCGCCCTGTCGGCCTCCGCCTTCTCCAGGCGGAGGGCCTCTTCTTCGTTGCGCCTCTCCTGCGCATTCTGCTCTGTCGCCTCCCAGAGGTCAGCAGCGGGGTCAATCCGCCAAGTGGTGGCGGACGTCTCCGCTGACCCCATGACGGAGGCGGCGGCGACCCGCTCAACAGAGAGGGGAGCCATGAAAAAGGAGGGGCAAGCAGAGACTCAGAAAAATCACGAAGAAAGAATAAAACTTTGAAGACAGAATACTTACGCGGAGACCAACGGCGGCTTCTTCACTTCCTTACGGAAGCGGATGGCCTTCGCGGCTGCCTCGTCCCGCCGGGTCGCCGCAGCCGAGCCCTTGGGCTTCTTCGGCCGACTGCCGAACAAGGTCGGCATGGCCTTGCGCTTCTTCCCGCCGCCTGGAGCGCCCGGCGCGGCAGAAGAGCCCGCGCCAGGCTGGCTGGCTCCTGGCCGATGGCGAGGGGCAACTTCTCCCTCGATGCTGTTCTCAGGCCAGTCGGCGAAGGTAGCCGAAGGCCTGAAGTCGCCTGCTGTCCCTCCTCCTCCCTCGGCGCCGTCTTCCAGAGCCGCCGCCCCTAGATCGGGGTCGTCGACATCGCTCTCCGCCCGGTCGGCGACGAACTCACAGGCCGGCCCCAAGGTGCCGGCTGGTGGATGAAGAAGGGGATTCTAACCAAAGCCGACTGGTCAAAGCAAAACTCGGCAAGAAGAAGACAATCTAAAGAAAGAAAAGAAAGGCGACTCACCACGGGCGGGGGGTTGGCGCGGGAGTACGGCTCCTTGCCGAATTGCCAGTCCTCCAGGAGCCTGCTGTCCGAGAGGTAGTTCACCATGAAGGCCACCTCTTCGTGAGGCATGTCCTTGGTGCACATCCGACTCGGGTCGCGGTGCCCGCTCATCTGGAATATCATGTGAGGGCGGCCTTGGAGTGGGAGGACTCGGCGCGAGACGAAGGCGGCCAGCAGGTCCGGACCATACAGACCCTCCGACTGTGTCAGCACTCGGAGTCGTGTGATGGCGCCGGCTCCCGCAGGTGTCAGCGACTTGGCCCGGTACGACCAGTTGGGCAGTCTCCCAGCCGGCGGGCCGGATTCGAAAGCCGACAGATTGACCCAGTCGCCCTCGTGGCGACGTTCCTGACGTAGAAGTAGGATCTCTGCCACATCTTCACCGACTTTATCAGCGAGATGGAGGGGAAGAGGTTGTCGGCTCCTGACCTTCGCACGGTGATGAAGGTGCCGCATTGAGCCGGCACGCCCGCGGCCTGGGTGCCGTGCTTAGAGAAGAAGAACTCCCCCCAGAGCTTGAGGGTGGGGATGACTCCGAGGAAGCCCTCGCACAAGGCCACAAAGGCGGACAACAGCACCACTATGTTGTGGGTGAGGTGGTGCGGCTGGAGGCCGTAGGACTCCAAGAAAGACCGGAAAAAGCTGCTCGCCGGCAGCCCCCAGCCCGCGCAGGTAGTGCGAGCGAAAGATGACCCGCTCACCCTCCTGCGGGGCGGGGGAAATCTCCCCCTCCGGGGCAAGACGCACCTGTACGCGATCCTCGCCGGGAAGCCAACGGGTCCGGCGGAGGAACTCGATGTGGTCTTCATGAACCTCAGAACCATCCCAGGTGCCAGAACGCACTGGGGGAGGCGCGGCAGCGGAGGAAGAACTCATCCCGAGCTGTCGCCGCGGCATTCGCCGGAGCTTGGGCATGCGGCGGAGCGAAGAATAGAAGAGGAAGGAGGAGTGCGAGGAGCGGCCAAGAGGAAGAGAGCGAGGAGTAGTGGGAAGGAAGGGCGCGCGTGCCCCCCTCTTCCCCCTACTTATAGCCCTATGGGCTGCGAAGCCGAGGGGGCGGACGTGGGGATTTACTGCACCCACAACCCCACGACCCCCACGATCCACGTAAAGTTACTGCGCACAGTAACTCCACGGGAATCCCAACCATCCACCGGGGCCGCAGCGGATCCGCTTGGGCACCGAGACGCGGTAGTGGCGGGCCCCACCCGTGGGCCTGTCCCGTCGCACGCGTGGGCTGGCAGGACGGCCTAGCCATGTGCCTTCGCGTGACAGGCCAAGATCGGGCGGCGGCCTGGAGGCTTAGCTAGCACGCCACTTAAAATCCCGCCGCGACGTTCGAAATACCGGGCAAGTCGAAATTGAGTGAAGTCCGAGTTGAGCAAGTCCGACTCCTTCTAGACGGCCCGACAGAAGTCAATCAAGACCATGTGTTGAGCACCCGGAAAGAGAAACTGCTGAGGCTTCTCGGCCGATCGTCCGTGGTGCCTCACCATCTTTGGGGACTACTGTCGGAGTAATGGGCCACGGGTAGGCCAACCCGAGTCCCATAACCTTTCAAGACATCGGGGCAGGCTGCACCCCTCAAGACCCCGGGGCCAAGAGCCGCCTCCTAAGGAGTCAACGACAGGGCGGCTGACTGCCCGCTCACGGCCGAGTCCCAGGGACGACTTCCAAAGAAGCCGGCTTTGGCGAATCGGCCGACGACTCCAACAAACCATGATCTCATCAGAGGGGACGGGGCAGGGGCGTGGCTACAGTGAAGCCCACTCCCCGCACCTTACCAAGGGCAGGCATGGCCACAGCACGCCGTACCCGGGAAGATCTCCGGGCGGCGTGGCACTGTTGCCCGGCCGACCCTGACATCAGCACCATAGTACCAAGTCCTGCACCCATGACGGCTTGTCTATATGGCCTGGAGGCAGCGGGGCCCACCAGTCAGCGAGACCTCGGGAGACTGTAGGAGAACCGCCAGTCGGACCCGTCGGGAGTCGGCCCGGGGGAGTCGGCCGAGCCATCCCCCGGGGCCCACGTGCCATTAATCAAGATGAGATGGGGAGTGGCCACAGTGATCGCCCGCCAGGTGGCAGGGCTGTTGCCACGACCCCATGACCAAGCCTGCGTCATCAGAAGCACGGTTACAGTAATCAGCGGCCGGCAACACCCGCCCGTGGCGGACGCGGCCTGTTGGCTCCGTACCAGACCAGTCGGCGGGCCCCAGCAGTCGGCGGAGAAGTCGGAGGTCGGAGGCACTAACGGCTGGGCCCGCGCCTAGTCGAATTACCATTGTACCCCTGGGGGGTAGGCCTATATAAACCCCCAGGGCACCCATGCAAGGGGTTGGATCCCAGTAGTTCTAGACCATACCAGATAGAAGGAGAGAGCTAGCCTTGCCCTCTTCTACCACCAGAAGCAGCTCAAGGAGCAACCGTGTAAACACTTGGCCATAGTGATCATGCGGAGACCCCGGAGAGCAGCAGTAGGGGTATTATCTCCCCGGAGAGCCCCGAAGCTGGGTAAGATTCGCCGGCGTGCATGTCTTCGCCTCATCCCGTTTCCAGGCACCGGCGATGTTCTACTCGCCCCCACCATGATAAGCCATCCGTTGGCATATGTCGCACCAAACCCCCGACAAAGATGTTGTGCA
>NC_041382.1:629402547-629472286 GCF_002162155.2 Triticum dicoccoides
TATATATCACTTAGGCTTCAAGTGTGTACTTGTTAGTTAAACCTATGGTTAAAATGTGACACTAAATACGACTAGTAAGTAGTTCAGTAGGAGTACTAGTATACGTCGGTCAAATTATTCATCATGTCCACACATTGAATCGACGTGACAACAGGCTGCGCGTGAGGTGACACAAGAATCCCGGCGGCCTGTTCGGGTATTCTGGACTTTAGATTTGGAGTACCACTTATCTGTCGAAATCTTTCATCATTCATTTTAAAAAGTTGATTGATCATACATTGAGTACCATATAAATGGAATTAACCCATGCAAGTCGAAGAAGGTTTGGCCGGTGCTGCCGGCTGGCGTCAAGTTCGATCCCACGGATCATGAGCTGATCGAGCACCTTGAGGCCAAAGTGAGTGCTGACAGCGCGAGATCTCACCCTCTCATCGATTTGTTCCTACCAACCATCGACAACGAGCACGACATATGCTACACCCATCCTGAGAAACTTCCAGGTAAGACATCGATCGACCGTCTACTTGCACAAACATATTCCTTTGTTTATAGCTCTATTTTTCTTTTTAGACGCAGACCTGGTGAGCAATTAAAATTTGACATTTAATAAAAAGTGAAACAAGTGACTGGAACATGCCAAAGATGTGATGAAAATGCCAACTACGTACACTAAAACATGTATTCGACAATACTGCAGGTATCACACTGAGTGTCCTAAGCAAGCATTTCTTCCAGCGCAATTCCAGGGCGTTCAAAAGGGGCATGTGGACGCGTCGCAAGATACAGTCGGAGTGCGGCATGCACGCGATGTGGCACAATACAGGCAATACCTTGCCGGTGATGGTCAACGACCGGGAGACGGGCAGCAAAAAGGTCCTGGTGCTGCACACCAACAAGAACTTCGACTAGCAGAGGACCAACAGGGTGATGCACCAGTACCACTTCGGGGACCTGGAGCAAGAGAAGGAGCGAGAGCTGGTCCTCTGCAAGATTTTCTACCAAACGAACACTAGGGCCAGGAGTAAAAATATTATAAGTTAGTTTGGTATTGGTACTTGTACTATCTTGTCGTTCGCAAGTTGGTATTGTTGTTAACAATCTTTTGGTATGAACTTTGCATTTGCTTCCAACCATCATGCCGAGGGTCGACGTGGATATAAAGCTGAATCATTTGTTTCGAAACGAATTTTCGGGCACCTGATTTTTATTTGATGGGTAGCATAAGCACCTATCTTTCAAATTCCCAGTTCTCCAAATTTTTCGAAACAAGTGCATGCTCTTATTATCACGATGAAAAAACAATATCCCTGCTGCATCCCAGTTATCAGTATGTACTTGCAGAATTCTCTCGTTTATTGAGCGCATATATTGTTTTTTCAGGTCAAGCAAGTTTCAACTTGGCTGTAGACTGCCCAGGCTTGGTTTTGTTTTTAACAGGCCCAGCCCATGACGACAACGGGGCACAAACATCCAGCAGGTATCAGATACTGGCCTCTGGCCCGCCAGCGTTAGTTATATTTTGTCTTACAACATCCGCAAGCACTTTTTTACTGAATCAATCACACAGCCCAGTTCTATTTTCCACTTGAAACACATGTCCTACATCCGTTTTCGAATCTCTACCTGTAGTTTTACTAGTTCATATACACGTATCATTATATTGAAAATACATAAAATTCCCTTTTCAGATTTACATCCTTATTTTTGTTGTTGTTTTCCCTCCCAGCACTGATTTTTTACCACTCATTTTTCCTTAAACCAACTCAATTGTCCCATGTCTAATTTGCCTACAAAAACAAAATGATTTTTTTGGCAAATCAATAAGTTCTTAAAAATGTTTATCATTTCGGGATTACAAAAGTTCACACTCTACCAGAATATGCAAAATAAGGTTGAACTTTTTGACCATGGTCCTGGGCAGAAAATGTGCTGTAATAAATTACTTAAGAATTAGCAAATGGGCTGCAAATTATTAAAAAATAGCAAATGGGCTCTATGTTGTCTGCCACAGATTTGGAGGCTGACTTGTCGGTCTACTACGTTCATGCGTACACAAGGTTTATCAAAAAAGAAACTTAGTCAACAATCGACTCTACCAGTGTCAAACCGTTAGATGTCAATCTAACAGCAATCGTGCATCTTCAGTCTCTGATCTTCCTGCCCCAGCCACCCAAACCAGTGCCGTCAGAACCGCCTGCTTCCGCCTCCCGTGGCCGGCTGTGGTGCCGGGCTGGCCTCGCGGCCCCATCATATACTCGCATCCATGACCTGTCTATCCCTCTACTCACCCACACCTCCTGTTGTTTTCTGGCGACGGCAGCTGAACCAGTTAACCCTCGTCCTCTCCACCGCGTGGGCAGCCACTGCCATGTCTTTCCCGGCTCCGTGTCGTTCCCTTCGTAGGCCTCGCCGTCGTCCACCGCCCTGGTGCTCTCAGCGTAGCATGGTGAATTTGGTCAACGAACGACATCCATCGGAAGGGACTATACATGGAGAGGCTGACAGTTGGGTCCACGGCCGCACTCTAGTAAATTCCTCCTTATTAAGCGCAAAATAATGATTCCTCCACCTGATATCTGGGAACCGCCGGAAGGGCCTCTATATTTCGCGAAAAAAGGTTCCCTCCGCTGACAGGTCGGACCCACCAACTATATCTTCGCACGCAAGGAAGTGCCTCCTTATTGCGGACCAAAAAATGAATACCCCCTGCCAGCTAGGACCCACCACAGTGGGAGACTCACTTGTGGGCCTACTAAGTTGACGGGGATGGAGGGCTTTGTCAACTTAGTCAATATGAACGATTCTTGCTCTAGTGACCGTACGATGTCCATTGAACGGCCTTAGTGCTTCTTCAACCTCTGGTCTTCTTGCTCTAGGCGCCCAAAGCAGCGCCGGTCGTGCCGCCTGCTCTTGCCTCCCATGGCCGGTTGTGCTGCCACGGAGGCCTCACGGCCTCCGGACTACTCCCACCGATGGCCAGGCCATCCCTCCACTCACACACACCCCCTGTTATTCTGCGGCCACGACAGCCTCACACCACAGCCGAACCAGTGAACCCTCGTACTCCTCTTTGCGTGGGCATCCACTGCCGTGTCTTCCCCGGCTCCGCGTCATCCCCTTCCTAGGCCTCGCCATCGTCCATCGCCTTGGTGCTCTCGGCGTGGCGTGGTCAATGTGGTCAACGACTGACTTCCATCAGAAGAGTATTGTACATGGAGAGGCTGGCAGCTGGGTCCACGGCCACACCCTGTTTTTTTGTGATTTGCCAAGTAAGTCGCTTTGTCAGGCCTGTTGGGCTGCAAATCTTTCAAGACGAGGAGGGCTTCATTCGGCTGGCCGAGAAAATGGCCTATCGGTAATGAGAAATGGGATGTACATTTTGAAAACACATCAAATCGGCAATTAGTTTCAAATTTCTTTTTTTTCATTTCGAGATTTTAAATTGCATTGATTTTTATGCGTGGACAATTTGTTGGATTTTACATTGATATACATTTATTTTTAAAATCAGTTTGAATGTGACTCGAAATTTCGGGATTAAAAACAGTTCGGACTCCGCTGAAATATGCAAAATTTCATATACTTTTTTAATCATGGCAACAATATGGCCTGTAATGCTAACAAAAAGAATATGGGATCCAAAAAAAACCGTAAGAATTACCAAATGGTCTGTAAATTATTAGAAATAATGGCAGATGGGATGTATGATGTTTTCCATAAATTTGAGGCTTTCCTAAAAAAAGGTTGACACACAAGCAGTGACTGTTGGATGTCCATCCAACGGCCATCGTGCTTCTTCAATCTCTGCTCTTCCTGCTCCAGCCGCTCAAACTAGCGCCGGCAGGACTGCCTGTTCCCTCCTCCCCGTGGCCGACTTTGCTGCCGCGCAGGCCTCACCGCCCCACCGTACTCCCATCGCTGGCCTAGCCATCCCTCTACTCACCCACACCTACTATTATTCTCCGGCGACGGCAGATGAACCAGTAAACCCTCGCATAGTCGTACTCCCCTCCACGTGGGAAACAACTGCCGAGTCTTCCCTGCCTCCATGTCGTTCCCTTCTAGGCCTCACCGTCATCCACCACCCTGGTGCTCTCAGCACGGCCTGGTCAACGTGGTCAACGACTGATGACCCACAAGTATAGGGGATCGATCGTAGCCCTTTCGATCAGTAAGAGTGTCAAACCCAACGAGGAGCAGAAGGAAATGATAAGAGGTTTTCAGCAAGGTATTCTCTGCAAGCACTGAAATTGTAGGTAATAGATAGTTTTGTGATAAGTTAATTTGTAACGAGCAACAAAAAACGAAAGTAAATAAAGTACAGCAAGGTGGCCCAATCCTTTTTATAGCACAGGACGAGCCTGGACAAACTCTTATATGATGTAAAGTGCTCCCGAGGACACATGGGAATATCGTCAACCTAGTTTTCATCAGGTTCATATGATTCGCGTTCGGTACTTTGATAATTTGGTATGTGGGTGGACCAGTGCTTGGGTACTGTCCTTACTTGGACAAGCATCCCACTTATGATTAACCTCTATTGCAAGCATCCGCAACTACAACAAAAGTATTAAGGTAAACCTAACCATAGCATGAAACATGTGGATCCGAATCAGCCCCTTACGAAGCAACGCATAAACTAGGGTTTAAGATTTTGTCACTCTAGCAACCCATCATCTACTTATTACTTCCCAATGCCTTCCTCTAGGCCCAAATAATGGTGAAGTGTCATGTAGTCGATGTTCACATAACACCACTAGAGGAGAGACAACATACATCTCATCAAAATATCAAACGAATACCAAATTCACATGACTACTAATAGCAAGACTTCTCCCATGTCCTCAGGAACAAACATAACTACTCATAAAGAATATTCATGTTCATAATCAGAGGGGTATTTGAAAGTGCTAGTGATCGACTAGAGGGGGGTGAATAGGCGATTTTTATGAAAGTCTTCAAAACATGGAAGTTTCAAAGACAAACGATAGAGATAAACCTATTATCATGCAGCAGAAGGTAGACTACACTAAGAAAGCCATAGTCAAGTATTCAATGAAGTGAAAGCACAACGACTAATAGCTGCTAGGTAGTATAGATCAGGTAGGAAGATAGTGTGAAGCCAATCAGAACAAGCGGTCACTCAGTGAAGACAAAAGATAATGCAATCATACAATGACTTCACTAGAGCCAATAGTACGTAAAGGAATGCGAAGTATGAAACCAGTGACTCGTTAATGATTTGTTGGACCAGTTCCAGTTGCTGTGACAACTGTACGTCTGGTTAGGGAGGCTGAGATTCAACTCAGAAGACCGTGTCTTCACCTTATTCCCCTTGAACTAAGGTCACCCAGTCCTCGCCCAATCACTCTCGTAAGTCTTCAAGGTAGACCTCCAAACCTTCACAGACTTCGTTCACCAGCGATCCACAATGACTCTTGGATGCTCAGAACGCGACGCCTAACCGGCTGGAGGATTCACAGTCCTCAAGTGTAATAAGTCTTCAGATCACACAGACAGGAAGACTTATGTGATGCCTAACACTCTTTGGCTCTGGGTGTTTAGGGATTTATCCTCGCAAGGAATTCTCTCTCAAAGGCTTCGAGGTGGGTTGCTCTCAAATGACAAAAGCCGTGCACTAACTCTGAGCAGCCAACCGTTTATGGTTGTAGGGGGTGGGCTATTTATAACCACTAGGCAACCCGACCTGATTTGTCCGAAATGACCCTAGGTCACTAAGGAACTGACACGTGTTCCAACGGTCAGATTTCAAACACACACGACAACTTTACTTGGGCTACAAGCAAAGCATACTTATCCAGCTCCGGATAAGATTTGCTCTCATTGTCTTCGCTCCAATACATAGGATTTTTGGTTAAGAATCACTTCAGTCATTCTGACTGGTTCACTTGGACCCCACTTAACAGTACGGTGGTTCCTATGACTCAACAAAGAAGAAAAAGAACGACGAAACAACGAAGTCTTTGCGCTCCATTGTCTTCACTCGATGTCTTCTCTTGTCATAGTCTTCAATGTGACTGTCTTCACATACCACCTTTGACTTCAATGTCTTCATACATTTTAGGGGTCATCTCTGGTAGGAAAACCGAATCAATGAGGGACTTCTACCTGTGTTATCCTGCAATTCTTACAAACACATTAGTCCCTCAACCAGGTTTGTCGTCAATACTCCAAAACCAACTAGGGGTGGCACTAGATGCACTAGGGACTTCTACCTGTGTTCTGGCTTCTGAAAGATGCTTTCCAAGGCATTTTGGTGTTGTTGACAACCTGGTTCATAGTATTCACCAGGAGTGAGCAGGCCTGTGAGCTCAATGATATCAAGAGCTTTAGCTTCATGATGGGCATTGCCTGTCATCCACTCAAGGACCCAAGTCTTTGGATCCCTGTTGTAGCCTCGAATGTGGAGAGTTGCATAGAACTGTAGCAGAAGCTCTTCATTCCAGTGCTCCTTATCTGTGACAAACTGCAACAGACCAGCATCTCTGAAGCAGTCTAACGCTTCTTTAAGACAGGGCAGGCCAGCTATAGCTTCAGAGTCTAGGCGCATATGTGGAAATATGCGCCCTTGATTGTATAGGACGCAGGAATAGTAGCTGCGCTGCTGATAGCTCCAGAACCGATCTAAGGAAATGTGAGGTCTGGTATAAGGGTTCTTGGAGCTGTTGAAGAAGGTGTTATGTGCCACGAAGCCATTCACATTGAAGACCCCAGGTGAAGTGGCAGTGCCTGGGAATCGTGAAAGTCTTGGCTTGGGCTTTTGGACTTGAGGTCTGTGCTCGACATCATACTCAAATTGTGGACCAGCAGCAGGTGGAGGAACCAGAACAGGCCAACGGACCATAACGAGCTGACCACGATCAAATGCCAACTCAATTGTATGAGGTCTTGGAGGGGGAACAGGAGCATTGGCATTGTCTTCAGGGGCTTCAGGGGCCACAGTGGTTTCAGGTGCTCGTACCTCAGGTGCTTCAGCATTAACTTCGGGTGCTGCAGTGGCTTCAGATGCTTGGAATTGTGGCACCGCAGTAGCTTCAGGCACCATATTATCTTCAGCCATGACGACGTCACTGGCTTCAGCGGTGATGTTGGTGGCCGCCTCAGGGTTGTTAACCTCCACTTCAGGAGCTGGAGGGTCAGACACGTTCTCCTCGAGAACAACATCTTGGTGGGACGGGGGTGTAGCAACTCTTTCAACTCTTGGTGCTTCTTCTTCATCGGCTGATGCAGCCGGAATATCTTCAACCATTTTGGCTTCGGACTCAGACACGTGCATAGTGGGAGTGACTTGGGGCCTTGGTCCTTTGTGAAGCCTGCGTAATGCTGGCGACACTTGTGGACATGGAGTGTGCTGGGCCTCAAAGTCATCGTCTTCTTGCACTGGTGGGGTAGCTTGCGATTGGGGAGAGCTTGGAGTGTCTTGTCATTGTGGGTGATCAGCCCACGATGCATCCTGAGAAGTTGGTGTCAGAGGACGACCAATGCTGATGAGTTCTCTATGCGTGAGCACAGGCGGTGATACCAATTGATGCTCGATCTGAGGAAGGACTTCATCATCTTCAACATTGTCATGAGGACCAATGTCTTCAGCTGCGGTGGGGTCAACAGCTGGATTGTCTTCAGCTTCAGCAGGCTCATGAATTACCACTTGGCGTTCTTGATTTTCAGATGCAAGACGAGCCACTGAGATTGGCTCGACCTCAAGGGGCTCTGTGCCAGCAGCCCGATCTCTCTTCTTGGTTTTGCATTTCTTAGTTCGAGGGGCATCATCAGTGGTGCCCTTGGTTTTGCCCTTTCTGGCTTCAGCTTCAGCAGCCCTTATTTTCTTCAGTTCTGAAGCCACTATGGGACCTTAGGCTTCGAGCTTGTCATACTGGCTGGGAAGACAATTGGATGTACTTCATGCCTTGGTGCTTCGGGTTCAGCCACAGCTGGCTTCTTCTTCTTCTTCTTCGCTGCCATTCTGGGGTCGATTCCTGGTCGCCCCAAGGCCTTGCGCTTTTCAGCCTCATTGTATCCTTGGACACATTTAGAAACAAGATCCTTCATGCGCTCACGAGAACCCTTGGCTTATTTGCGTTTGGTTCAGAAAGCTTCCTTAAGCTCATGCATATGGTCTGGAAGTTCTGAATGTCTTCAACATTGAGCTTGCCCATGTGCTTCTTGAACTGAGCCTTTTCATAATCGATCTTATGCTTCAGTTCAACAATCTTCTGAGCTAGAGCCAGCTCAGCAGCAATGGCTGCCTGGATGGCGACGCTTAGGCCAATCGGAAGCTTAAGATCATCAAAGCTGACATTTGGGCTGTCAAACCACTCATCAATGAATGTGTTGATGATTTCAACATCAAAAAGAGGAAGGTCATTGAAGATTTCTGCCTCTTGCTTGCTCTTGATCAGCTGCTCAAGAGCATCATCGCCAATATCGTCGTCGCTGGATAGATCAATGGCATCATCCCGCAGAATAGCAGCAGCGGTCAATTCTTGGCTAGTGGGTTGCAAGGGCATCTTCACTTTGGAGAACTTGGAGATGCGTGACAAATCTTTAGACTGCACACTTTGTTCAGGAGGTGCAGTGGCCAGAGGCTTCGCTCGTGAGGCCTTTGGTGCTGGGGAAGGCTTCGAAGCTTGAGGTTTCTTCAGCTTCTTTGGATTCGGTGGTGCAGGCGCTTCGTCAGAATCAACATCGTCTGCAGGCTCATCCACGGTTGTCCCTTGAACCATGATATGAGTGATGAGACCTTCTAGGTTGTAGAAGGGCCCAACAAGATTGGGTTCAGCTTCGCGTGTGCCATCGGCACGAGGAGCAGAGGGGCCTGGATTGAAGTCTAATCCCAGTGACTTCTTGTTTTCTTTGGCCGAATTCTTGGCAAATTGGAAGTTGCGCTTGAACAGATTATCGTCGTGGCACCACAATAATGAAGATGGGTCTGCATCTGCAGGCTGTGGTCCATGGACCATGCAAGGATAGAAGCCTTGTTCAATGGCTTCAGCTTTGTACCTGGCTTGAAGATTTCTGTATAGAATGTGTCCCCATGGTCGTTTGATGGCATTCTTCTCAGCATACTCCTGGGTCACGAACCTGTACTTGAACCACTGTTCTGCCCAATATCTTCGAATCCATTGGATTCGAGTTTTTCGCTTATTGTAGTCCACCTCTGGATCTGTCTTGTACAACTCATAGAGGTCAGGAGGCAAATCTCTTGAGGTGTTGCCATGATGCTGTCTGCCACCCTTCCTTGCAGATTTCTCTGGTGCCATGAAGTTTAAACTGAAAGGCTTCAAAGCTGTCAAAGTCTTCCGTCTACTGGTCAGACAAGAACTGGCTTCAAGAGAATTTATATGATGCTGTAAGGATTCTGCAAACGAATGCAGACTATAAGAACCAAGGGATTCTCCCACGGACATGTACCTGTGACAGCATTAATGTGCGAGGGAAGGGGAAGAGGTCATATGCATTCTCAAAAGATTTTGAAGATAAAATAGTTTAGAAGACATTGACCTCATAGTGCGAAGACATTCACTCATAGATAGAGAGTTGGTTCCAGATTTGTACGAATCCACGAATAAGTACAAGTGAGTAATCTAACTACTTTATGAAGCATAAGTGAACATACTAGGCATATTATGAGATGCAGTATGAAATAGATTCAACTTGTGTGAATAGAAACTGCTTGTGGTAGAAAATGATGAATCCATAGGATCAAAGGGGCCGTAAAAAGGAGGTTTTATTTACCACACGAGGACCTACTAGACAGAGTGGAAGAGGAGGCCGAGCAGTTTGAATCTTCCGTGCCCTAACTTGGAGACAAAGGACACCTACTGCAACGGCAGAGAAGACGATGTCCGCGGTCGGCGTGAAGACGGCGTCGGTGAGGTCGCGGCAGCGAAGCGCTTCGTCGCCGGCATCGTCAAGGGCTAACGGTGGCGCTAGGGTTTATGCGAGAGTGGAAGAAGGGATAATGACTGTGGTGAGGCGTGTATTTATAGGGATAGGGACGGCACGGTGTTATTACACAGGTGCCCCTGGCAATTCACATCTGAAGGACACGTGGCTATCATGCAACACATCAGAGGTTGTTCCACGTTCCCACGCATGACAGGATTGTCGAGTGGTAGTTCCCACTTCTCCGGGTTTCAGGTGAAAGGATTTAGCATTGAAAACGGTTTAATGTTTGTCTCTGTGTCTTCTGCTGACAAGGATGCAGAGAAGACATTTTGACAGTGTCAATAGAATGCATATGATTTGGATAGATAGACTTAGGTGAGAAGCATGGAGGGGTTAGGGTCCGATCACATTCACTTAGTTCAAAAGATTCAACAAGAAGCCATAGCTATAAGTGAATGCTGTAGAGGACAGAAACGAAATCAATATGTTGAAGATAAATAGGAGAACTTTTAATCATTGAAGACAAACAAAATGCGAAGGCTTTGCAAATGTAACGCCATGAATTAGACACTTCAAAGGGAAAATGTTGGTGGTGGCATTACCCACCATATAGGAAATATTAGACCCAGACACAGCACACAATTATCGTGTCGCTCCAGACACAGCGCACAATTATCGTGTCGCTCCAAAGGGCTACAAGCAAAGCTGACTTATCCAGCTCTGGATAAGATTTGCTCTCATTGTCTTCGCTCGAAGACATAGGATTTTTGGTTAAGCATCACTTCAGTCATTCTGACTAGTTCACTTGGACCCCGCTTAACAGTACGGTGGTTCCTATGACTCAATAAAGAAGAAAAAGAACAACGAAACAACTAAGTCTTCGCACTCCATAGTCTTCACTCGATGTGTTCTCTTGTCATAGTCTTCAATGTGACTACCTTCACATACCACCTTTGACTTCAATGTCTTCATACATTTTTAGGGGTCATCTCTGGTAGGAAAACCGAATCAATGAGGGACTTCTACATGTGTTATCCTGCAATTCTCACAAACACATTAGTCCCTCAACCAGGTTTGTCGTCAATACTCCAAAAGCAACTAGGGGTGGCACTAGATGCACTTACAGTATTAATGTGCATATAGGATCTGAACATATGATCTTCCACCAAATAAACCAACTAGCATCAACTACAAGGAGTAATCAACACTACTAGCAACCCACAGGTACCAATCCCAGACTTAGAGATGAGAATTGGATACAAGAGATGAACTAGGGTTTGAGAGGAGATGGTGCTGGTGAAGATGTTGATGGAGATTGACCCCCTCGCGATGAGAGGATCGTTGGAGATGACGATGGCAATGATTTCCCCCTCCTGGAGGGAAGTTTCCCCGGCAGAACAGCTTCACCGGAGCCCTAGATTGGTTCCACCAAGGTTCACCGAAAGCTGGCTTATGATTTTTTTCCTCATCGAAAGACTCCATATAGTAGAAGATGGGCATCGGAGGGCCACCAGGGGGCCCACGAGGCAGGGGGCACCCCTAGGGGGTAGGGCGCGCCCCCACCCTCGTGGGTAGGGTGTGGCCCCCCTCTGGAACTTCTTGCGCTCAGTTTTATTTATATATTCTAAAAATGACTTCCGTGAAGTTTCAGGACTTTTGGAGCTATGCAGAATAGGTCTCTAATATTTTCTCCTTTTCTAGCCCAGAATCCCAGCTGCCGGCATTTTCCCTCTTCATGAAAACCATGTAAAATAAGAGAGAATAGGCATATGTATTGTGACATAATGTGTAATAACAGCCCATAATGCAATAAATATCGATATAAAAGCATGATGCAAAATGGACATATCAACGACCGACATGCATCTGAAGTGGACTGTACGTAGAGAGGCTGACAGCTGGGTCCACGGCCACACGCAAAGAAATGCCTCCTTATTACGCGTAAAATAATAATTCCTCCACCTGACATCTGGGACCCACCGAAAGGGACTCTATATTTCGTGAAAAAAACGTTACCGCTGCTGACAGCTTGGACAGACCAGCTATATCTTCGCAAGCAAGGAAGTGCCTCCTTATTACGCACAAAAAATGAATATTCCCCCTGCTAACTGGGACCCAGTATAGTTGCAGGCTGACTTGTGGGCCTATTAAGTTGACAGGGACGGAGGGCTTTGTCAACTTAGTCAATATGCATGATTCTAGCTCTAGTGATCGTACGATGTCCATCCAACGGCCGTAGTACTTCTTCAACCTCTGGTCTTCTTGCTCCAGCCACCCAAACCAGCACCGGTCATGCCTCACGCTCTTGCATCCCGTGGCCGGCAGCAATGCGGCGGAGGCCTCACTGCCCCCTACTACTCCCACCTCTAGCCAGGCTGTCCCTCTACCCACCCACACCCCTTGTTATTCTGCGGTGACGGCAGCCTCACACTGCAGCGAACCAGTGAACCCTCATACTCCTCTACGCGTGGGCATCCACTGCCACGTCTTCCCCGGCTCCACACCGTCCCCTTCCTAGGCCTCGCCGTCATCCACCGCCCTAGTGCTCTCGGCGCGGTGTGGTCAACATGGTCAAGGAACAGCTTCCATCCGACATGGACTATACGTGGAGAGGCTGCCAGCTGTGTCCATGGCCGCAACAATGAAGTGCCTCCTTATTATGCGCAAAATAATTATTCCTCCACCTGACAGCGGGGACCTACCAGATGGGCCACCGTATTTCGCGAAAAAAAATTCCCCCTGACTGCTGGGACCCACCAGCTACATCTTCGCACGCAAGGAAGTGTGTTCGGGCAAAAAAAAACGATTCGCCCCCTGACTTGTGGGACCCACCAGCTATATCTTCGCACGCAAGGAAGTGCCTAACAGTTGGGACCCACCTGGTCGAAGCATACGAAGCGTTGTCATTCTGGTCGCGAACGTGTACGTACATACTGGTCGATGTAGAGGCGTGCACGTGTCGTAGTAGAGGCGCGCACGTAGCTTGTAGACGTACGTACAGCGGCCTGTGTGCAAGAAAGAAAATACGGCCACATACATACATACGGGCAGGGTCTCGAACGCCTACTCACGCATACGTACTACCATGGCTCGTCTACATGTCTGGGTCGGAATGGAGAAACTATGTCATCGTCGTGTTCATGGGGAGCCAACTGGCTGGGTCGAAACGGAATGCGTCGTCGTGTTCATCGGGAGGGCTTGGATGGAACAGCCGATGGAAACGAGGCCTGGCGTACCGCAGAACGAAGGAAACGGCCTTGTGTTCAACCGGCCACGGTCGAAAAGGGATCCTGTTCATCGGGAGGGGTCTGGCGTACCGCAAAACGGAGGAAACGGACCTCCTACAGTCGAAATGGGGGTCCTGTTGATTGGGAGGGGTGTGGCGTGTTCCGCAAAACAGAGGAAACGGACTTGTGTTGGAGAGCTACGGTCGAAACAGGGGTCCTGTTCATCGAGAGGGGTGTGGCGTACCGTAAAACGGGACTCCACGGGATACTGTTCATCTCCACCGTCGACCCCCTCCAGCCTCCATGGGCTATTGTTCATCCACCGTCGACCCCGTCCAGCCTCCATGGGCTCCTGTTCATCCAGCCTCCACCGCGTGCTACTCCATCGGCTACTGTTCAACCAGCCCTCTCCACGGGCTCCTATTCAAGGACCCCTCCACGGGCTACTGTTCATCCAGCCCTCCACCGTCTACTGTTCATCCTTCCCTCCACGGGGTGGTCCTGTTCATCTAGCCCTCCACGGGGTCCTGTTCATCCAGCCCTCCATGGGGTCCTGTTCATCCAGCCCCAACCGGCTCGATCGACCGGGGTCCTGTTCATCCAGAGGTAACACCACGGGGTCCTGTTCATCCACCCCAACCGGGAACTGTTCATCCAAACCCCCCAGCAACGCTTAGTTTTCATCAAGATGCAACATCGATCGGCTTCAGTTAGCAGCACTAGCGAAGGAATCGATCGATCGGGTTCAGTTAACATCCATCGATCAATCGCTCGGGTTCACTAACGCGTAGCCTGTAGTGCAATGGCTCGGGTTCAGTTAGAGCCCAACGCCTCGCTCGGGTTTAGTTAGAGCCCAACGCCTCACACCCACGTGCGTGCATGTACGACAGAAACGCGCGTCGCTCGTCCTTGACCACCCACCGTAACCGGGAACACCCCGATATTTTCCTCGCCCTCGCTTCTACCACGGTTTTTCCATCATGGACGGCACAAAGAATGTCATGCAACTGCGTCTCCGGCCCGCCCAGGATGAAAAGCCCATTTTCTGTCATGATTTTTTGTCATAGAAGTAGGACCCCACCACATCTATGATGATACCGTGTTTTGTCCCAATTATTGTCATAGAAGTGTCATAAGTATGACATAAATTTTTTTCATTCGGCCCAAAATGTCATGGATGTGTCTTTTTTGTAGTGACCACCATGTTTTTCAAGGACTTTGCTGGTGCTCCTTCAGGTTCGGCAATCACCCTCTTCCTTTTTGATGTAATATGCACAAGAACAACATTTGAGTGGAAAAACATGGTATGATGAAAGATGGAATATGTATTGATAATGGATGGGCATGGCATCTTGACATATATGATGAGTAAACTAAGCAGATGGTGGTGCAACAAAGTAGAAGAAATGCAAGACAACATATGCAAGATACGGGCAATCAATAAAACCTTGCCAAATTAGAACAGACACCTTGATGGGTGAACAGGACAGGCCATCTGCCTTTGACTCCTCGAGGTTAGAATAGTCATTAGGATCATATTCTGAACAAGAATCTACAGGTGGGGAGCATCTGAGTCTCATTGCATCTAGAATGGCACTCAATGCGTTGGTGCCAATTTTGTAAGTCGTTGCAGTGTTCCATAATATTCTTCTGATGCACGGATTCTGATATTCACTGTAATTACGTATAATATCTGAGAACCATGAAAACATAAATAGTAGTGAGATTATCTTTGGAATGCAAAGGATATTCTAATATAGGGGCGCCCTTATAAACCCTTGTGTGCTATCGCTGGATTCTGATGAGAGATCTCATGTGTGCATTAATATGGTGCGTGCATTAATATAATCTGGCACAACTACACAAAAAATATGTTTGAGAAGTAAGGATAGTTGGCAGATGATACGTTCATAATATACTGTATAGAGAGTTTATTGCCAAATCATGATAACAAGAGCACACATCAACTAGGCAGATCATAGTGTACATAAAAGGGGTACACCATAACCACGATATATAAATCGGGAAAGTGGAACTGGCTGGAAAATACGGTGTTGAATTGCCGCTACTAATTGAAAGCCTATCGATCACGTACAGGCCAGCTCTATCAACTATTGACTGCAGATGCCCCTATGCCCCTTCCGTACAGGGAACATACTGTACGTACTAAATATAGAATAACAAAAGAGGAACATGTTAAAGAACAGAAGATCAAGCATATTCTTGAGGTTCCACTTCATTGCATACAATGTTGGTTGCCCACTCATGATGAATCACAGCGCCCAAAGAAATGCTATTCCATGCTGTCTCTCTATATGTGGCCACATGCATTTGGAAAATCAAGTGGGGGCATTACCTGACCAATTAAATGTGCGTTTGTAAACTAATATCAGTATCACATCACAATTTTTATTTGAAGAAGTAAGCTTTGGACTTATGTTTGGCGTGTTGTTTAGCTTCAAGAGTGGACTGCTACTAGTGCTGACACATAGCAGCTACACAGATCATAGTGTAGATATAACGGTAAAACCGTAAGCATCAGGAGTAAAATCAGCAAAGTGGAACTTGCTGGAATATATGTGCTATTATTGCCGGTATGGATAGAGAGACTTCGGATACTAGCTCTCTTCAACTAAAGGTGCGGTACTGTTAATATAAGTGTAACTGTCAAAGGCGACACAGCTCCTCGCATTTCCTTGCTAATCTTATAGGATTCAAGTGGACAGGCCACTACAAATCCTATTCCTATGTTTACAAAATCCTACAAATCAAAGAGGCCTGAAGAGTTCAAAGTGTCCAGCACAACCGACCGTATAGACCTCTACACTTCAAATGTCCCTGCTCATATTCACTACAAGGAACATACTGTACTACTATCATACTCCCTCTATTCCAAAATATAAGTCTTTGTAGATATTTCCACCATGGATCACATACAGATGTATACATATACACTTTAGAGTGTAGATTCACTCATTTTGCTCCATATGTAGTCCATGGTGGAATATATACAAAGACTTGTATTTAGGAACGGAGAGAGTATTTATTAAAGAAGAACGGAAGAGGAAAATGATAAAGAAGAGCAAGCAAATTTTGGATAATAAAATGTTCGTTGCGCAGTCCCCACACATGATGAACCAGAGTGTATTAAGAATGCAACTCCCTGTTGTCTCTATATATGTGGTGCACTTGCTTTTCGAAAGTAAAGTAGGAACATTAGCTGACCAATTAAACATTATCTGTTTAGTAATATCAGCATCATATCAGATTCGTATTTGAGCAACAAGTTTGGAATTATGAGTGGCACGTTGTTTAGCTTGATAAATTCAGGAGCAGTGCTAAGCATGTACGATGATGGTACTGAATGTAAAGGCATGTCTGCATGCAAGTCGCGTGACTTTTGTCATTTGGGTCAGTCGACCATTTCACGCGGTTGGATGAAGATCCTACGTCTCCTAACCCTTCTTCTTCCGCATGGGCCGCCGGCCGAACCACCGGCCCCCACCGCATGTGTTCGTCCGCCACCCCCACCCCCGCCCCCACCCACGTCGAGTTCTCTTCGTTCGGGGAGGCCCCACCACTGCCCCCACAACCATTGTCCCCACCCAAGCCCCTTCCTTCGCATCAGCAAACTCCGGCGAGCTCTGAAAAATCGACTGACCCAATTTTGATATTTAGTCTACTATAATTTAACTAGTGTGGAATATAAAAGGGGAAAATAATGAGCATTGTGAGTATAGTGTTGAGCGTGCCATGGCAGATCTGAAGGTGCAAACCGGACAAAGGCAACTTCGCAACCAATGTTTGCTTGCAACTAGCTAGTTAAGTGATGGACAAGAAATCAGAGTAAAGCAGTGGCGATCTATTTTCTTGCTGCGATAAATAAGTTGAGCAGATACGAAAGAGTACCGCCTCTAGTGCGGCGCCGTGTATGCATATGCTGAGAATTTGACGGTGCTGCGGTAGTGATGGCTGTCGGTTGTGTGGAAGTAGATCTAGGAGGGTAGACGGTGGCGGCGGGGAGCGGTGGACGAGACGGTCATAGGAGTGGTGCTGGCTAGGTGTACGACGGCGGGGATGAAGCGAGAGGATGGGATGCAAGAATCTCGGTCCGAAGCCGTGGATGAGAGAGGTCGATCTCTTGTAGTGGATGACGACGTCGGGGTATCAGCTGATACGTCTCCAACGTATCTATAATTTTTGATTGCTTCATGCTATATTATATTCTATTTTGGATGATTAATGGGCTTGGTTATACACTTTTATATTATTTCTGGGACTAACCTATTAACCGGAGGCCCAGCCCAGAATTGCTGTTTTTTGCCTATTTCAGAGTTTCGCAGAAAAAGAATATCAAACGGAGTCCAAATGGAATGAAACCTTCGGGAACGTGATTCTTGGAACGAAAGCAATCTAGAAGACTTGGGATGTATGTAAGGGAAGCAACGAGGAAGGCACGAGGCAGGGGTGCGTATTTCTTCCTCCTATATATACCAATATACCCTAAAACATATTCCGCCGCCAGAAGCCTCCATAGCCAACGAACACCAATCTAGACCCGTTCCGGCACCCTGCTGGAGGGGGGAACCCCCATCGGTGGCTGTCTTCATCATCCCGGCGCTCTCCATGACGAGGAGGGAGTAGTTCACCGTCGGGGCTGAGGGTATGTACCAGTAGCTATGTGTTTGATCTCTCTCTCTCCCTCGTGTTATTGAGGTGATATGATCTTGATGTATCGCGAGCTTTGCTATTATAGTTGGATCTTATGATGTTTCTCCCCCTCTACTCTCTTGTAATGGATTGAGTTTTCCCTTTGAAGTTATCTTATCAGATTGAGTCTTTAAGGATTTGAGAACACTTGATGTATGTCTTGCGTGGGATACCCGTGGTGACAATGGGGTATTCTATTGATCCACTTGATGTATGTTTTGGTGATCAACTTTTGGGTTCTACCCATGAACCTATGCATAGGGGTTGGCACACGTTTTCGTCTTGACTCTCCGGTAGAAACTTTGGGGCACTCTTTGAAGTACTTTGTGTTGGTTTGAATAGATGAATCTGAGATTGTGTGATGCATATCGTATAATCATACCTACTGATACTTGAGGTGAAATTGGAGTATCTAGGTGACATTAGGGTTTTGGTTCATTTGTGTCTTAAGGTGTTATTCTAGTACAAACTCTATGACAGATTGAGTGGAAAGAATAGATTCATGTTATTTTACTACTGACTCTTGAATAGATCGATCAGAGAGGATAACTTTGAGGTGGTTTCGTACCCTACCATAATCTCTTCGTTTGTTCTCTGCTATTAGTTACTATGGAGTGACTCTTTGTTGCATGTTAAGGGATAGTTATATGATCCAATTATGTTATTATATTCATCCTACGCCTCCCATGGATTGATAAACCTTAGGTCATCCACTTGAGGGAAATTTGCTACTGTCCTACAAACCTCTGCACTTGGAGGCCCATCAATGTCTACAAGAAGAAGGTTGTGTAGTAGACATCAAGCATTTTTCTAGCGCCGTTGCCGGCGAGGTTAGCGCTTGAAGGTATATCTTTAGATCTTGCAACCATATCTTTTTGTTTCTTGTTTTTGCACTAGTTTAGTTTATAAAAGAAAACTACAAAAAATATGGAATTGATTTTTTCTCATACGCTTCATCTTTTTAATATCTTTCGTGAGTATGATGGAAAGGAAAATTGTGCCAAAGTGTTAGAAGAAGAATGCATTAAAAATGTTTGGCACTAAATCTTTGAATGATGAGCATGATTGCAATGTTATTAGTATGAACTCTTTGAATATCCATAGTACTAATGATGATTGCACTAGTCATGATGAGAATGTCTCTTATAAGCATGTCGATTTTTGTGGAGTGCATAGAGTTTGGAAGTACACACCAATTAGGGAAGATAGATTTTGCAAGAGGCATAAGTACTTAGAAACTAAATGGTTGCAAGAAAGGCAAGATGTTTGTGATGAAAATTTAAATTTTCTTAGCCGTACTTGTGAACTTTGCAATGAACGTGGTCGTTTAACCATCCGATGCAAATTGTTTCATGATCTAATCGTTTCCAAAAATTGTGATGACTTGATTTCCCTTGCACATCATAATGAACTTAGTTTGCTTATGGGTTATGAAGAAATGAAACTTATAACTAACAATCTTCCAGTATTTGCCCGTGATAAACTTCTTGATTTTGATCTAGAGGAAATTTATATGTATTGTGCGGTGAATTGTTTTGAAAATCCTTATATTGGCAATTACATAAAGAAAAGAAAACAAATAGAAGATGAAGAGAATACTAATGAAAGGGAAGAGACTTCCCAATACCCTCCTATTATTTCTTATGATGAATTAGGTAACGAGGAGGATCCTTCTATTCAACCAATCTCATTAATAAGGAGCTCCAAAAAGAGGCTTGAACCCACAAGTGATGTGAAGAAGAAAAAGAAAAGTCGGAGAAGCAAAGGTAAAAAGGTATCCTTCCCAAATGATGTTGCTCCTATTACTCATTGTGATGATGATAATTGTTATACTATCGGTGCTATCCATACTATTAACACTACTAGAGAAAACCCTAGCAGTAGCGTTGGTTTTGTGCTCACTAGTAGCGCGGGTAGGCGCGCTACTAATAAGGCGCTACAGCTATTGCTTAGCAGTAACGCGTGCCCGCGCGTGCTACTGCTAGGACAAATAGCTGCAGCATTTGTTCACTCCCACGCTACTGCTAATGTAACTACTGGTAGCGTGTTTTCTCTCCATCGCTACTAGTATTCTTTTTTTAGTGTATTTATGCGCCATCTTACAAATATTGGTACAATACCAGTTATGAGGTTTACATCATTATGTCCATAACAGTGTGTCAAATGAAGGTGGATTAGGTTCAAGTGGAGGCAATATGTGGTGCATGTCAAAAGTATACTACTAATCCAAACTTGATCAGTTTGGACTAGTAGTAATTTCGATGTGCACCACATGTTGCCTCCACTTGAATCTAATCTGCCAGCACAAGCTATTTAATCATCATCATAGTCATTACCACGAACAGTATTTATTTAATCACCACTAACACTAGATAATAATAATCATCATAGTCATTACCACCAACACTAGCTATTTTATCATCATAGTAATAGTGTAGCACATCATCATCCTCAAACTCATTTCTATCTAGCTAATCACTCCTGCTGCTCTATCTTAGGTAAAATAACATAAAACATGTGTAGCTCTCCTCCTTGGTCAAGTTGGAGCATGCAGATGAACCTGTCTCCTAATCGTGGGTAGCGTATCTGTTTGCTTCCCCCTAGTACTTCTCTGCGCTTCTCCATCACATATTTGGTCCAGTCTTGCACTATTAAGCATCTGTCGCTAATCTTGAATGCAGTAAAGTAATCTGTAGGATATCTTGCCCGTAAGCTAATAATACTCATGGTACCTTTAGTCTCGATCCCATAAGGGACAACATTCATTGGGAGTCCCTGTTGAAGAACATCGTATGGTAACATACTTAGCAATGAAGTTTAGCTTCAAAAATAATGTATGGAAAAGATGCACTGAGGGCAAATAGTAAAAATCTTACCATCCTTCCTAAATAGATGTGACCGTAGTTCATTACGAACACTATTGGTCGCACGTTTTCTGTACTAACATTTCTAAATGCAGGAAGAAAATTTGTCTTGACAGTATCAAGATCCTCAAGCCATGAAACATAATGACTTAGCTCCTCGCAGTTTAGTTCAGCCTCGGGACAGTAGTAGGTGCTGTCTACCAAGCGCTGGACATATTTGCTTGCACCGAAATAAGCTGAAAATACAAATTAGTTGTCAACTAATTTTGAATAAACAATATCAAAGACATAAATATGGTTGAGAAACTTACATAATGGTATAACTGGAGGCGTCTGCACATCGACCCAGATGTCGGTATTACCTTCAATATCATCTTTCGGACGAATATCAAAGGCTCAAATGCATAAGTCTTGCATAGTGCTCGCCATGTTTTGCATCCAAAATAGGTGTAGTCGTCTGAATTGTATAATTTTGCATGGAAAATATAACCATGCTTGGTCTTCAAGTAAGCTTTCTTTTCCTCCATATTACGACTGAAACCTATCTTATCCAATACAAAAACTCTTGCATGGCAGGGGATACGCTAGTAGAATAGTAAAAAAATACTTGTCATGCTTATATTAGAAGTTGAAGCAAATGAAGCAAATGTCATGCTTAATTACAAGAAAAGACTTGTCGTTGTGACTTACTGTATCCACTTCAAAGTTCTCATCCAGCTTGATGTTGAAGCGCCTATCATCATCTAGGAAGATTCCGTTGCACAGGCCGCGCTCGTCTTCGCAGTATTTGCAAATACCAAAATCCTTTTCGTTGTCAGACATTTCCTATGTTCATAGTTAAAACATTAATTGAAAATCGATCGAATACAACTACCAGGATACTCAACACACAAATCCGGGGAACTCAATATTTCCTACATCTTCTGGCACAAGTCATGCCAACATTCACGGAAAAATCCGGCATGACCTTTGCTAAAGTAGGACATATCGGGCGCCTGAAATTTGCCAGAACGGAAATGAATCAACACTCCGACAAAACATAGGCCACTCGGAGGTGTAACCTGCAAACATGACCGGCCACTTGGGCAAGCACATATCCTATTTGAGCAACACAAGATATACATTTGAAAATATCTTATAGGACTCAAATTAGCATGCATTTAATAAGCAAAAGTAAATCATCTCATGCATCCATACATCGTCGAATATTATCACTAATACATCCCGAATAGTGTCATACATATAACATCACTAATACAACTAAAACCCTAGCACACGACGGGTATCGGCTCGGGCGGTGGACACCCACAGAGAAGGAACCATCACGGGAGATCCATGGAGAACCTGCCGGGTATAGGACAACATGTGCTCCAACGCAAACAAGTAGAGACGGACGTGCACATCCTCCTCACTGACATGGTGACACACCACCTCCGCGGGGTCCTCGAGCCTCTGGACCGTCACTGGCCCACGCGACCGCCACCAAAGAAGGTTCGGGTCAACGACAGGCTGGCTCCTCACCAACCTACGCCCCTCGGTAGGTAGCGCCTCCCAGTACCACCCCGGCGGAGCCCAGTCCCGGACATGGCCCATCTGGTCAAGCAGGTGTCGTCCTCCGCCGACTCGACAACGAGGATGCGGGATAGGCATCGTCCACGTCGATGCGGGAAAAATTGCTTTAACTAAAAAAATAACAACAAGTTCTTACTAACTAGTTCTATTAATTCAACTAGTTCTTATTAAAAATAAACTTACTATAAATAAAAATAAACTAGTACCTAATTAGTACCTAGTTCTTACTAACTAATTAGTACCTAGGAACTACTGCCCTAATTACCATCTAATTTGATGAAGCTAGGGGTGGAAAGTGGTAGCGGATATTCCAATTATCCAACTATAAAGTTAAATAAGTGGTCAAATTTTACTCGTTTTATGATTCATCTTAGAAATTTGATTAGTTTCCACCCTTACATGAACCCTAACTCGTTTGAGCCGCACCCGCATCCGATTCGTTTCCAACCTGACATGAACCCTAACTAATTTGATGCAACTAAAATATAAAGAAACCCTAGGTAGAGGTAGGGGAGAGGGAGGAGCAGGCGTGCTCACCTCGGGTGCCTGCGACGAGGGGGGCAGGCGGCGTCGAGGTCGGGGTCGGGGCTCGGGCGCGCGGCGGATGGCGGCGTCGAGGTCGGGGTCGGGGGCGGCGTCCGGGGAGGCGTTGAGGTCGGGGGCGGGGGCGGCGTAGAGGGTGTGCGGAGAGCGTGCGGCGGCCAATGGGCGACAGCGGCAGGGAGAGTGGAGAGCTGGATTTGGGGGAAGTGGCCGTGGGGAAGGACGAACCCCGCGGTTAAGTCAGAAGTAGCAGTAGCGTGTTCCAGAAAGCACGCTACTTCTATGTTAGCTACAGCACGTTCTGGGATACATGCTACGGCTACTCCTTTCTATTTTTCCCCTTTTTCATTTAGTTTTCTTCACATTTTAATTTTTTCCTTTCACCTTATTCTATTTCTTTCATTTTCAATTACCTTTCTATGTTCTTTCCATTTAATTTTATATCCTTTAGCAGTAGCGAGTTTAGATTAAAACGCGCTACTACAAAGAAAGTAGCGGTAGCGCGGTTCGATATAGGTCGCTACTACTATGTGTAGCCTATCGGCTAAGCCATGGGAATTTTAGTAGTAACGTGGTTAGAACAAGACGCGATACTGCTAAAACTTTATCTACAATGCGGTTTGCACAGGCGCGCTACTACTACTTAGCACCAGCGTGCTTCTTTGACCCGCGCTACTGCTAACGTTCTGTGTATAAGGTTTTCCCTAGTAGTGTAATGATGAGAGTGATTATGCTTATGATATGCAAAGGCCCAAGCTTGGGGATGCTATGTTTGATGATAATGACATGTTTGAGAATATATTTGCTGCAATTAATGTTTGTCCCAAGATTGGGGATGCTATGTTTAATGAAGATGATATTTCTAGCCTCCCAAGTTATGATATGCAAATTTGTTATGATGATAGCATGCCTCCTACTTATGATGATTATATTGATGAAAGTGGGTTTGGAAGAGTGTCAACTTTAGGAAGTAATGACCCCACTATTTTGGAGGATGTTGAATCTTATTGTGATAATTATGAAAGTGGATTTGGAGAGGTCATCACTTTATTTAGTAATGATTCCACTATCTTGGAAGAGGTTTCAATTGATTATGATGAGAACAAAGTTGCTACTTATGGTGATTATTGTGATGATACTTATGCTATAAAGAGTAGTGATGATTATATTTATAAAACTTGTCATGATTATGATTACCCCTTTTTTGAACATTACTCTTTTAATGTGGAAACAATTTATAGTATTCAAGTCGCTTATGATACTCCCACTATTCCGAATAAGAAGAATTTTGCTTATGTGGAGAGTAGTAAATTTTCTATGCTTGTAGATCATGAAAAGAATAATTTAGGTGCTGGTTATATTGTTGAATTCATTCATGATGCTACTGAAAATTATTGTGAGGGAGTAATATATGCTTTTAGGAATTGCAATAATATCAAGTTCCCTCTCTATGTGCTTAAAGTTTTAAAGTTATGCTTGTTTTGCCTTCCTAGCTAGTTGATTATTGTTCCCATAAGTTGTTTGCTCACAAAATCCCTATGCATAGGAAGTGGGTTATACTTAAATGTGCTAGTCATATTCTTCAAGATGCTCTCTTTATGTTACAATTATTGTCTTTTATGTGAGCATCATTGAAATCATCATGCCTAGCTAGGGGCATTAAACGATAGCGCTTGTTGGGAGGCAACCCAAATTTATTTTAGCTCCTTGCTTTTCGTTCCTGTTTAGTAATAAATTAATCCTATATCTTCTGTTATGAATGTGTTTTTTATGTTTTAATTAGTGTTTGTGCCATGTAAAGCCTTTAGGACCTTCTTGGGTGATTGTTATTTGATCTTGCTATAAAAAACAGAAATTATGCGCTCACGAGAATAATTTTCATTTCTTACCAGAGAGCGATAAAATACCAATTCCAAGTGCAGTAGATCATTAAACAAATTGCCTAGGATTTCCTAATTTTCAGGATTTTTGGAGTTACAGAAGTATTCAGAACCTACAGATTACTACAACCTGTTCTGTTTCTGACAGATTATATTTTCTATGTGTTGTTTGCTTATTTTGATGAATCTATGAGTAGTATCGGAGGGTATGAACCATAGATAAGTTGGAATAAAGTATATAGTACACCAATATGAATTTAGAATGAGTTCACAACAATACCTAAGTGGTGATTTATTTTCTTATACTAATGGAGCATACGAGTTTTCTGTTAAGTTTTGTGTTGTGAAGTTTTCAAGTTTTGGGTAAAGATTCGATGGACTATGGAATTAGGAGTGGCACGATCCTAAGCTTGGGGATGCCCAAGGCACCCCAAGGTAATATTCAAGGACAACCAAAAGCCTAAGCTTGGGGATGCCCCGGAAGGCATCCCCTCTTTCGTATTCGTTCATCGGTAACTTTACTTGGAGCTATATTTTATTTACCACATGATATGTGTTTTGCTTGGAGCGTCATTTTATTTTATTTAGTTTTGCTTGCTCCTTGAATAAAATACCATGATCTGAAATTCTTAAAAGTTAGAGAGTCTTCATATAGTTTCATAATTATTCGACTACTCATTGATCTTCACGTATATCTTTCGGAGTAGTTTGTTGTTGCTCTAGTGCTTCACTTATATCTTTTTAGAGCACGGTGGTGGTTTTATTTTATAGAAATTAATGAACTCTCATGATTCACTTATATCATTTTGAGAGTTTTTAGAACAGCATGGTAATTTTCTTAAATTGGGAAATTAATCCTAATATGCTAAGTATTCGAAACTAGTAAAAAAACTTTCTTATGAGTGTGCTGAATACTAAGAGAAGTTTGATGATTGATGATTGTTTTGAGATATGGAGGTAGTGATATTAAATTTGTGCTAGTGAGTAGTTGTGAATTTGAGAAATACTTGTGTTGAAGTTTGTGATTCACGTAGCATGCACATATGGTAAACGTTGTGTAACAAATTTGAAACATGAGGTGTTATTTGATTGTCTTCCTTATGAGCGGCGGTCGGGGATGAGCGATGGTCTTTTCCTACCAATCTGTCCCCCTAGGAGCATGCGCATAATGCTTGGTTTTTGATGACTTGTAGATTTTTGCAATAAGTATGTGAGTTCTTTATGACTAATGTTGAGTCCATGGATTATACGCACTCTCACCCTTCCAGCATTGCTAGCCTCTTCGGTACTGTGCATCGCCCTTTCTCACCTTGAGAGTTGGTGCAAACTTCGCCTTCGCCGGTGCATCCAAGCCCCGTGATATGATACGCTCTATCACACGTAAACCTCCTTATATCTTCCTCAAAACAGCCACCATACCTACCTATTATGGCATTTCCATAACCATTCCAAGATATATTGCCATGCAACTTTCCACCGTTCCGTTTATTATGACACACTTGATCATTGTCATATTGCCTTGCATGATCATGTAGTTGACATCGTAATTGTGGAAAAGCCACCAAGCATAATTTATCATACATGTCACTCTTGATTCATTGCCCATCCCGGTACACCGCCGGAGGCATTCATATAGAGTCATATCTTGTTCTAGTATCGAGTTGTAATCATTGAGTTGTAAATAAATAGAAGTGCAATGATCATCATTAATAGAGCATTGTCCCAAATAAAAAAAAGAATGGCCAAATAAAAAAAGTAAGGCCCAAAAAAAAGAAAAAAAAAGAAAGTAAAAAAAACGAAAATAAAAAGGGGCAATGCTACCATCCTTTTTCCACACTTGTGCTTCAAAGTAGCACCATGATCTTTATGATAGAGAGTCTCTTATTTTGTCACTTTCATATACTAGTGGGAATTTTTCACTATAGAACTTGGCTTGTATATTCCAACAATGGGCCTCCTCAAGTGCCCTGGGTGTTCGTGAGCTAGCAAGTTGGATGCACACCCACTTAGTTTCTTTTGTTGATCTTTCATACATTTATAGCTCTAGTGCATCTGTTGCATGGCAATCCCTACTACTTTCATTCACATCAATTGATGGGCATCTCCCTAGCCCATTGATTAGCCGCATCAATGTGAGACTTACTCCTTTTTGTCTTCTCCACATAACCCCCTCATTATATTCTATTCCACCCATAGTGCTATATCCATGGCTCTCGCCCATGTATTGCGTGAAAGTTGAAAAAAGTTTGAGATAACTAAAGTATGAAACAATTGCTTGGATTGTCATCGGGGTTGTGCATGATGAGAGCATTCTTGTGTGACGAAAATGTAGCATGACTAAACTATATGATTTTGTAGGGATGAACTTTCTTTGGCCATGTTAATTGAGAAGACATAATTGCTTAGTTAGTATGCTTGAAGTATTATTGCTTTTATGTCAGTATTAAACTTTTATCTAGAATCTTTCGGATCTGAATATTCATACCACAATTAAGAGGGTTACATTCGTCGGGTTTCGGGTTCCGGCAGACCCTTGAGGTTCGAACACTGGGGTGCGCGCGGAGATCTCTCCCATACCGATCTACGTCTGATCCTCTCATGCGAACTGAGATGAAAATGATGAACAACACAAGGGGCACGATATTTATACTGGTTCGGGCCACCGTTGTGGTGTAATACCCTACTCCAGTGTGTGGTGTGGTGGATTGCCTCTGGGGCTGATGATGGACAGTACAAGGGAAGAACAGCCTCGCGAGAGGTGTTCTTGAGCTGGTGCGATGAACTGCTAGGGTGAGTTCAGTCGCCTCTCTCTCTCTGCTATGGTTCTACCAAATTTCCAGCCGTCCCTTCCTTCTGTGGTGGCTAGCTCTATTTATAGAGGCCCTGGGCCTCTCCCCAAATAATGAGCGGGAAGGGCACTGTCGGTGTCAAAACCGGCGGATCTCGGGTAGGGGGTCCCGAACTGTGCGTCTAGGCGGATGGTAACAGGAGGCAGGGGACACGATGTTTTACCCAGGTTCGGGCCCTCTTGATGGAGGTAAAACCCTATGTCCTGCTTGATGAATATTGATGATATGGGTAGTACAAGAGTAGATTTACCACGAGATCAGAGAGGCTAAACCCTAGAAGCTAGCCCATGGTATGATTGTTGTTGTATATATTCTATCGACAAGCCTAGCCTCGGTTTATAAAATGCACCAGAGGCCTAGGATAACAAGAGTCCTAGTCGAATACGCCGGTGGGGAGGAGTCCTTGTCTTGATCGCCAAGTCATGTGGAATCTTCCTTGTATGCGGCTGCTGTCCGAACTGGCCCATCAGTATACGGCCACGGGGGTCCTCGGCCCAATCTATCAGATCGGGAGATGACGTGTTGAGTACCCCCTAGTCCAGGACACCGTCAGTAGCCCCCTGAATCGTTCTTCAAGTTAGGGACGCTCCTCGATTCTTCCGAACTGTTCTGCATATTCGGTCGTCGGTCTTGAAAACTAGTTCAACAAATCTTCTTTATCTTCGATCTTGAGGATCACCGAAATGCATTCGACGGGTTTACACGTCGGGTATCTGAGGAGCCCCTTTAAGTTTCCGGCCTTTACCAGTGCCTTGTTATTTTTATGGCGCACCTTGGGTTTGAAGTTGTTCCCGGGAGGCAGTGTCCTCTTGTGTCCGAGCTCCAACGCTGGACTGCATTAGAGGTATCTTTTGCAGCCGAGCACAAACGCCGGACTACTTTCCGAGCTCCAACGCCGAAATGTATCCGAGCTCCAATGTCGGACTATATCCAAACTCCAACGCCAGACTATATCCGGGCTCCAACGCCGAAATATATCCGAGGTGTCATATCACCTTGGTTCAAAAAAGTTGAAGGAGTTTAGCCGAGCTTAATGCTGGAAATGCCCTCTATGGAGCCAGCCACTAGCGCCCGAGCTTTATGTCGGACTGCTTCCGAGGTGGTGCACCACCCCGACTGTGGGCCGATTTTTTGTCAATAGTTTTGATTGGTGCAATTTATTCTCTGCCGAGATATATAGCCAGTAGCCCTCAAGGTGTGTATCGGTTTAAAACCCGAGATGCACCTGAAGGATGACGTAAGACCGCTGATCCCAATAGCCGCTGAGACTCAGGTTGATTTGCAAAATCAGCCTGAGGATCAAGTCCTAGCTCAGCAGAATACTTCGGGACACTAAAAGCGGCATGCTCAGTCCTCGAGACTCTGGTTGGGTGCGGCCGACCAACCTGAGGATCAAAATCTCCTCGGAAACTATATTGCACATAAAATTTTCTGCATTGGACAGGCAATGCAGTAGCCCCCGAGACACTGGTCGGGTGGCAACACCAGATCAGGGGATCGATGTGCCCATTTAATATTTGTAAATAATAAGCCTGAAGCCCAGTAGCCCCCAAGTCTTAATGTGGGCACCGGTGGCTGAATTAGGGATCAATATCCATAGTAAAATCACAAATTATGTGTAATGATTCTATGTATCCAACTACTTTACGTCATTAATGCTCGGATCCGCATTGTACAAAACTTTGTTGACCGACCATCGGCTTCCACCTCCTCGGCCAGTAGCCGAGGAGTGTTTGTCCTACTTTATAAAGCCTTTATGAGGGCAAAGATTTATGACAAACAAGGCAATCTGGCCACACGGTTTTATCCACAAAGGTACACAGAGATATATGTTATATTACTGTTTAACAGAAGAAATGTCTTCCAAAGAAAATAGTCCCGCTATCGGTTCCTTTCTTTGGGTTGTCATGCTAAGCATGATCATGAAACCTCAGCTCCAATGTAAGAGCAAAATATCGAGGATCTAGTTTTGCAGGCCAGTTTATAGCCCCCGGTAGTGTTCAGCGACAGTCGAGGTCAAGCTGTAAACACTTCGGCCATTGTTATGAATGGCCCGTCATTTAACACTGTCATCGGATCGCTGACCAGTTTACACTTATTGTGACAGTCAGTTTTCGGCTTTCTCCATTGAGGTGCTTAACCATGTGAGCTAGAAGCACAATCGCATTGGTTCTCCCTTTGCACACCTAGCCGAACAAAGCAGAACGTAGGAGGCAAGCGCAGGAGCCGGGCAACCCAACTATTGACCGAAGACACAATTCGAAACCGATGCATATATAGCAATATCCGAGAATGATTTTGCCAAATCTCTGAAGGTGTCCGGTGTTGCACTGCGAGACTTGTGCTGAAAACACACAAATAGTTTAAAAGTGCCATAAGCTTGGAAAACCAAAAAACGTCAGTAAAAACCTGACGTCCGAACAAGATCAAGTGTTCGGTGCCAATCGAAAATTGGCCTTAGCCAAAGAAGTGCTTCTGTCGTGCTTTAATATGATACATCCTATCTCACGACTTCAAGCGGGTCAGCCTACGGCTTCAACCTCCTATCCCAAGGGCGGAGTACTTCTCATTAGGACAGTTTAGCAAACTAAACTCTAGTGGCTTTGAGAGAGAAATTAGGCTCCCCGGCTAGTGACCACACGCTCGTGTCGAAAAAAGGAGTGATAGTTAATAATAATAATAATAAAACTTTGCAACGACTAAGAAGAAGAACACTTATCATAAAACGGCTCATATAAATTTAAGAGCCCCCAAGTGACTTGGGTAAAAGAATGATTGCATGTACCGAAGTACTTATATCATATCTATGTTCAACCGAACTTTAAAAGCGTCTTAACCGACTGTTGGCTTCTCCCTCTTCGGTCAAGGACCGAAAAGTGTTATGTACTCCATCTGTTGAGAATATCGGCGGTGTTTCCAATAACCAGGCAATCAGGCCATAAGGCTGTAACAGACAAAGCGCGCTCAGGTAACTTATGCTATATTACTGCGAAGTGTAAGAAGCATCTTCGAAGAAAATAGTACCCCTACTGATACCTTTCTTCGGTGCTCATTGTTATTATGAGACTTGTGCAATAGATTTTTTGTACTCATGAGTTCCGTTGTGTGTCGACCATCATTGAAAACTATAAGAGCGCTAGCTTTCGGCTTCACCCAGTCTGAGGTCCGGCTCGGATGACCCGATCGTGACAATCACAGAGGTGCTCCCTTTACTCCCTAGCCGAACAATCGGGAATGTAGGGGTAAACACAGGAGCGAGGCAACCCATCTTGCAAATCGCATAAGTCAATATGGTGCATATTATGGCATAATACACGAACAAGGGACGAAGCCGTACAAGTATAATCATATGCGAGAGGAAAAGCTTCATGAAGGAAGCCCCCAAATGAATTGGGTATTTGAATTTATGCGTCACAAAAAAAGTTTGGACAAGGAAATTTTTACAAGCAACTTTTTTCCAAAAAAGTATAATGCTTGGTCGAACCGAACACAAGTTAGAAATTATAGCTTTGAGCATGAAAGCGACTTAGCTGGTTAATGTGTTCGGTATTGATGACGCGGTCCGAGCTTGATGCAGGGCAATGTTCCATCCCCCAAGCCGGTCCCGAGGTGGCGGAGCGGAGAGCTCGACATGCCGAAGTGGTGACATAGGACGGTCAATGCAACCGGCAGAGTGACGTCGAAGTCCCCGGATCATTTTCCTGTGCACAAAAAATAGTGCAAACCGGAGATAATAGTAATAATGATAATTAAAAAAATCGTTGCATAATAAATAATTTATGCAAAGTGAGTAATAAAAGAAATATGGCCTCACGCCGAAGTCAATGTCGATGCAGGGCGTCGGCGTGATGCGGTAAAGGCGTGGCAAAGCAGGTCGGTCCGAGCTCCGGATGCGGCGTTCGCCGGACTATGTACGGAAACTGACCGAACCACCATGCGACTGTCGTTAATGCGGCCACCATTTGATAGACCTATGTATATATGATGGACAAACTAGAGTAATAGTTCCTTGGAAAAATGAACCCAAACAAGCAAAAAATATTGGGATTAATAGCACCTGATTTATTTGTTGTAGCAATCCGAAGGAAGGTGATTCCCAAAATTGGGACTCGATCCGCACACCCATTGCCTGATGGGCGATAAAATGACGGCATGGCAATGCTGGCAAAGGTTGGCTTGCCGAGGCAAAGCCCTCGGCCCAGCTAACGTGACGGAGCTGGTCGGCTAGTGACGCCGAAGTGTCTGGAGTAGGTTGATGAAGAGATGGCGAAGTCCCTGGTCCAGTCGAGATGTCAAAGCCTCGATGTCAGCCGATGAGTCGAAGTAGGTCGGCGTGATGGACACCAGCTTGAAGAAGCAATAGTGCGGTGGTCGATGCCGGCTTGATGAAGCTACCGTGCGGCGATGCCGGTATGCCCGCTCCGTGTAATCCGTGGGGTGGCGATGTTGGTGATGATTTATCCTTCGCGATGCTGGACTCTTGTTTGGCTTGCCGAGATGATGATCCGAATAAGTTGAGCTCAGCTTAACAAAGTGACCACGTGTGTAGCGCAGGTCGGCAGCCGTGGAGCAATATTGCCGGACTGGTTTGACACCAGCATGATGTTGAAGATCATGTTCAAAAGATCTTAAAGTTAGTGGGATGTGTTCAGGAACAAAACACAATACCCCATACAAAACTTCCTTCAAAAGGGATGTCGGAAATCCCGTTCATAAAAAAAACGAACTCGGGTCGGATTCGTTTTCGCGCAGAAAACAGATCCGAAAAGTGATGCACTAATAGGAAGTTTCCTGGAGTTTGGACGGTCGGATCGAGCTGAAATTTTGAGAGGTGGTAGATATAGGAATTCTGCAGCCGGTCAACGGTTGGATCTTCCAAAGGACGTCCGAGATAGAAGCTGGACACGACGCCCTAAACTCATCCAGATTCCCATCCAGATTTGACAGGGCTCCGGTATATCGTGGATTGCCAGAGATTCCTCCATCGGAACTCGACGAAATTTTCCAAGTTTGTTGTAGACTCAATTCCACACAATTCCACCAAAGCGATTGTCAAAGCAATACTCGAGGAGGTGGTGGCGGCAGATACGAGTTCGCTACCCAGAGAAACAGCACGGTCGCTTGAGGGCAATGTTGACGTTGAGCCCCCGAGCTCCATGGATGATTCCTCCATGATCTTGACAGAGATCGGAGTTGATGTTTGATGAAGGCCCTCGTCCGAACATTGTGATCCGAACACGGGGCGCGGTTCTTGGTCGAACCAAGGTGACCAGTCGAGCTAGTGACGAAGATGCCGAAGTCGCAGTTCATCTGCAGGCGAGCCATCGATCCTTTTGTCGATCACACAGCGGACCTCTCAATGAAAGCACCAATGTCGGTGTCAAAACCGGCGGATCTCGGGTAGGGGGTCCCGAACTATGCGTCTAGGCGGATGGTAACAGGAGGCAGGGGACACGATGTTTTACCCAGGTTCAGGCCCTCTTGATGGAGGTAAAACCATACGTCCTGCTTGATTAATATTGATGAGATGGGTAGTACAAGATTAGATCTACCACGAGATCAGAGAGGCTAAACCCTAGAAGCTAGCCTATGGTATGATTGTTGTTGTATATATTCTATCGACTAGCCTGGCCTCGGTTTATATAATGCACCAGAGGCCTAGGATAACAAGAGTCCTACCGAATACGCCGGTGGGGAGGAGTCCTTGTCTTGATCGCCAAATCTTGTGGAATCTTCCTTGTATGCGGCGGCTGTCCGAACTGGCCCATGTGTATACGACCATGGGGGTCCTCGGCCCAATCTATCAGATCGGGAGATGACTTGTTGAGTACCCCCTAGTCCAGGACACCGTCAGGCGCCAACAATTGGCCATTTTGAAGGGTGTCACACCCTGCATTTTGTAACATGTCATTTGCATTATTAAAGCATGAAAAATTGGACCAACAAAAACTTTTGCATTAGTTGGCTTTTATTTTGGAGTTGGTTTTCTCTGAGTGATTTTTCAAAGTGCTCTTTAAAGTCAACTACTCCACCTTCTGCCCAATGATCATGCCATGTGTATAGTACAGTATAGTATTTTCCTACAAAAATAATTTGGCCAAATAGTATTTTCAAAATTTAGTTTTCCAAAACCCCCTGAGTTGAGGTTTGCAGTACAAGTACTTGATTTGGGGTATGAAAAATATTTCAAAGAGTATATTTGAAACCTATTAGATATAGGATCCCCATAAACCACAAAAATATAATTTTAACAGTTATTTTCCTATTTTATTTAAAAGCTTTTTCTTATGGCCAGAAATGGTCTTTAATAGGGAAAAAATATTTTAATGTTTCAAAAATATTTGATCAGTGGACATATATTTTCCATATATAAGAGTTTCAACACATGGTCATGTTCAAAATATTGGACAAAACCTCCCAAAACTATTTTTGCCCATTTCAAGGATTTGAAATGTTTCTATAGGAAATATTTTCATAAAAATCCAAGGAAAATCCAGCAAGTCACAAATGCATATTGTGGTCACCTTGCAAATCCTCATCTCAATTAAGGCCAGTTTGGTTCACCAAAATGCATCAAAACCCTCTCTGACCAGAATCAAATTTGAACAACTTTGTACTAGCAACTTTCTCTCCTTGACCCCAACTTTTGTGATCATGTTCATATGACGAAATGAGGCCACTACACCAAGTGGTGCATCAAGGAGAAATGATTTGATCAACTAGATCTGCACAAGTTCATTTCTGCTAATTTCTAGGGTTTACAAAAGTTGGATTGGCAACTTTGCCCAAATAAGCTCAAAATTGGTGGAAGGCCCTAATTATATGTTTCATTCCACCCTGTGGAGTCTCATGGCAAATGGAAACCATCAACTTGCCCAAACCAACATCAAACACCTTCTGCCACTTTACAAAAATCCCATTTTGGCCTCTTCCACTAATCTCCGTAGGATCAACTTCCTACCACGACCCCTCCTAGTCCCCCTCAAGCACCTTTGTGCTTTGCTACCCGAGGAAGCAATGATGAAGGGGGAGAACCCCATTTTTCTTCTCTGGACAATGGATTCCTCTCTCTCTCTCAACCTCCCTCTCTCCTCTCAGCCTTCCAGAGCATCCAAGGCACTCCCCAGCTTTTGCCCACGCCCCCCTGCAGCTGCCAGACGCACGTGGACGCGCGCGGACGCGGGAAAGCCGCGGATGCCGGCCAAAGTCGTGCTCTGGAGCACCTGGCAGGGCACCCGACCGTTGACGCCGTGCCTCCCGGCCACCTCAAGGCTCCCCCGCGCGCCAGTCGATGCCCCTTGATGACCACTCCACGCCAGCAGGCCGCCCACTTGCTCACGCGCCCTCCTCTCTCTCCTGCAGCTCGCGCCAGAACGCCGCCCCGTTCGGCCAATGCTCGCACCGCTCCTATGGCCCGCCCGTAGCTCGCCCCGCTCCGCCTCTCTCTCTCTGGCACCCTAGACCACTCCCACGAACACTCCCGAGACCTCCATTCCCTCTCTAACGGACACCCGAGCCGATCCCGCGGTCACCCGTAGGCCGCGCCTACGGGGGACCTCGGCCAACCAATAAAAGGCGACCCCGAGCCTCTCTATCACTCCCTGTCGATCCCCCACACTCCTAATCCACCTCCCACACCACCCATTTGTCCCCAGAGCCGCTCGAGCTCGAGCTCCGCCACCTCGGCTCGTCCGCGTTCGCGCGGTACAGGCCTCCTCCGCCCCCGTTCTCTCTCGATCTCGAACCACGCAGCACCACTGACCCCTTCCCCTCTCTTTCCCCACTCTTTTGCAGCCAGGAATGGCCAGAACCATCGACGCCCGAAGCACCTCCGCCGCGTGACCTCGTCGCTGGCGAACCAGGCTGCTCCGGTGTCCAACTCCACCTCCACCCGAACGGCGACATGATGCTGAGCCCAGCCGTGCCCTCGCCCGACCACACCGTGCCCTGCATCGTCGCCGGTGAGCTCGCCGCCCTCTCAGACCCAGGGTTGACGACGACGGCCGTGGGGCCCGTCCGTCAGCCTCACATCCTGACGCCTGGGCCCCGCCTGTTAGGTTCAAATCAGGAGCACGTGCGTGCACTAGTGCGCCGGGCCGCCTCTCTGGCTGGGCCTGCTGCGCTGCGCCTGTTCTGGCCCAGCAGGCACAGAGCCCTTTTCTTTTTCTTTTTCTATCACTTTTCCAAGAATTCCACAGGATAAAATATATGTCCAAATAAATTAATTCCAATTCCTAAATTCCTAAAGTATTGCAACCTATTTAATGGTGCAATTTTCATTCAAATCCAACAACCTTTTCTTCACTGTAAATATTTAAATGTGATTTTAAGCATTTAAATATACCTTTGTAAATCAATTTCTCCTATTCTGCTACTCCAAGTCCAAAACTAGGAATTTTCCCCTTCTTAGTTTTCAACCTAGTATTTAACAAAAATGAGTTGACATTTTTCTGAGCACCTTGGTTTTTCCGTTTTATTATTGCGTTGTTGACGAAGGAGTTGGACCAGAAGACTTTCAAGACCCAGAAGACTTTGTTGAGCCAGGCAAGCAGCCCTTTGACCATGTCTATGAAACCCTTTTTATGCATGACATATAGCACCATATTGTTGTTGCAACAGAATCATGATGAGGCGGAACCACTTTGATGGTTTGCCTTCGTTACTTCCTTGTTGATACTTGCATTGTGCATGACCCTACCTCCTTATGAGGGTTATGCCGGTGGGAGTAGATAGGATGCTAAAGTAGTTGCTACGTGAAAAGGGACGGGGATATGCATGGTGATGGAGACAAAGTATTTTCAAAGGACTTTTCGAAAACCCCGTCGAGTGCCACTTATGCCCGAGGGAGATGATGAGTTGGATAACCATTTGATGATGAAGTGGTGTACCGAGGCAAGTGCGTGTGTTGTTTTTCAAAACGGATTGGTTTAAGTTGCGACCGTTATTCCAACCTTACATGCGCAACCACTCTACCCTTGTATGGGAAAGGGCATTATTGATTACCTAGGCCGATACTAGCTTGGAGCCCACATTACTAGTGACGGGAGAGTTGTTGGTGCGCTCTCTTGGGACGGGGTCGTGCCAGGTAGGGCGGCCATGATTGTTTTCATAGGGCACCGGATACACCGTTGTGTCCCCTCTCAGATGTTACGATCTCGAGTGAGTCTCGTATGATGTACATCATGAGGATACGGAACAATGAGAGGACTCCTTGTTAGTGTCGTCTAGGGAAAGATAGTGATCGGGTGCTTACCCCGGGTACTTGAGGTACCGCGTGTCGTGGATGTCACGGAAGTTCCCCGGATCTTGTGGGTAAAGTGTGCAACCTCTGTAGAGTGTAAAACTATTCGAATAGCCGTGTCCATGGTCAGGGACAGTTGGGTAACCGCTCTTGGGCTACGTCCACATGTTACCAACCAGTGTGTGTGTTTGGATAAGTGGGAAGATCTACGTGGGTCAAGTCAAAGGACTTGACATGATTGAGTTGGGTTGAAGCCCACTCTATTTATGTTGATATCTGTAACCTGTCCTCGTGGTTAATTGAATTCTCCTGATGCATGTCTTACACGTGGTTGAACATGTCATAGCACTCAAAAACTAGCTTTCCGCAAAAATTTACCTATATCATGCATTGTTGTACTTTGAACCAAAACATGGGTTGCTTGCGAGTACATTCAAAGTACTCATTGGCTTGACACTGGTTATTTAATTGGCCAGGCATGGAAGAACAGGAGTTCGAAGAAGAGTTCTTGGGGACGAACATGCGACCTAGTATGTTTCCCAGTCAGAATGCCTGTAGGGTTAAGGCAGATGGCATGGGTTCTTCTTATCGACGAAGAATTTCCGCTCTTAAGTTTATTTGGTATTCAGCCCTTGTGGCTTATCTATGTAAGACTTGACCATAATGGTCATAATTTGTGTAAGACGATATGTATGGATGTAAGACTCTTGTTATTTAGCTTCTGTGTGTTCAGTGAGCAATGATCTCTGGGATCGCTGTACACGTGCACTCGGTGATCACGACTTATGAGTCGGGGTCCCCACAGAGCTGGTATCAGAGCCATCCTGACTGTAGTAAGCCTTAGTTAGCACTGACGTTAGTTAGAGTGAGACTATCTACAAAACTACCTATATACCTACGCATTCTACGACAAGCTGGTTCTTTGAAGGACCACAGATGGCGACCCTGCTCCTCGCCGTTGAGATTGCTGCACTCAAGGCGCTGACTCGCCTTCGAGATCTTCTGCCAGTGATGGCAAGTGAGCCAGCCACTCATTACCTGCCTTATCGTAAGGAGGGTGATGACGAGAGCAGCGCACCAGCTCCACCCATGGATGAGGGGCTTCCCCTCCATTTCCAGACCTACTTCAGCTTGTGTGCTGATAGCCTGGCACAACACTTGGCCTCGGAGTCGATGGAGCTTCGGAGGGAACTCCATGAGACCGAGGAACTCCTCCGCCTAGCTCAGACAAAGGCGGACAGGATCAAGAAGGATGGGGCACCCCTTGGACAGCCCGTTGTTACCTATCGAGGCGGGCGACCCCCATAGGATACGCATGCCAAGGGATCATCTCGGCCACGCCGTATGACGGTGAAGGAATACCGCAACCTCTTCACGGTGCCACCGGCGAAGCAACGCCGTGTTTAGCTCCTCCACTCCTCCATTCCCTCAAGTGACGAAGATACTGAGACAGATGAAGATGAGGAGGAAGACCCAGAGGAGCCGGACTACGCGACCGAGCATTCCACCACTTAGACTCCATTCAGGACTAGGATAGGCTAGTCCGTAACCCTTCAGGTAGGATAGGTCGTGTACCCCTTGTGCGAAGTTGAGTCCATGTAATGGTTCAAATGAGACCATGTTGTGTTATGTTTGCTTTCAACTTGTTTTGATGGAAGTCGTACTTTCCTCCGGGAACTTGTAAACGACTACATCACCCATTTGGTCTTAATGCATGAGTTTGGCCCTTCTGGCGCTTGCTTAACTTAAAATTGTGTCACGCCCACCCCCTCACTAGGCATCCCATCTATATTGCTTTCCCTCATCTTTCCCAATCATGAGACCTTGACCGCTCCAACAGGATGCCTGTTGTAACACGTACTGGTGCCTCTACTCAGCAGCAAGAAGCCGGAGCAGGAGCTAGTCAGGACCAAACCCAAGGACAAGCTCCACCACCGCCACCACCTCCAGACATGGACATGGCTCAGCTTCTCCAAGCCTTCCGAGAGGAACGCCAAGCCAACACTGCAGCCCTCCAGATGATTGCCCAGGCTGTCAACCGCCAGCCGGCGGGGAACGGCAATGGACGTTCCATGTTGGCATAGTTCAAGAAGCATGCACCACCCACCTTCACTGAGACTGCTGAACCCCTGGATGCAGATGACTGGGTCCGCACCATTGAGGATCTGTTGGAACTAGTCGGCTGCACTGAAGACCATGAGAGGGTGGCATATGCTGCCCACTGTCTCGGGGGAACTGCCAGAGCTTGGTGGGATGGATTCAAGGTCATGCATGCTGGGAAAAACATCACTTGGAATGACTTCAAGACAAAATTCCGCAAGGCCCATATTCCTTCCGGAATCATGGCCATCAAGAAAAGTGAGTTCCGAGCCCTGAAGCAAGGAAGTAGCACTGTCAAGGAGTACATGCAGAAGTTCAGTGCTCTGTCAAGGTATGCTCCTGAGGATGTCAGCACTGATGCTGCCAAAAGAGAGCGCTTCATGGAAGGCCTTAACCAGACTCTGCAGTCCTTACTTGTTGTGTGTGACTGCCCAACCTTTCCTGATCTGGTGAACAAGGAACTTATGCTTGAGGACAAGCGACGTGCTTTGGATGATACCCATAAGCGCAAGATGATCAGCAAGGATAGCTCCAGCAACCAGAAGCCTCGCCCGTGGCACCCAGCCCCGGTCAAGCCAACCTATCAGCAGCCAAGAGCCCCTGCACCCCGCACCAACTATCAGCCTCAACAATATGCCAACCCCAGGCCAGTTTACAGCAACCCCAGTAAGAATGTCGGCAAGAGCAGCAACCCCAACCAAGTCACTTGCTTTGGATGTGGTCAGCCAGGACACTACTCCAAGAATTGCCCCAACAAGAAGCCCGACGCCCCGTGCCCCAATGCGCAGAACCCAGGACAAGGCCGCGGAATGCCACCAAGGAACCAAGCTCCCCGCAACTCGCCCAATGATGGCAAGGGTCGTGTGAATCATGTCACTGCAGAAGAAGCCCAGGAAGACCCGGACGTCGTGCTGGGTATGTTCCTTGTCAACTCAGCACCTACAACTGTCTTATTTGATTCTGGAGCCACGCATTCATTTGTCACCCAAAAGTTTGCATTAAAAAGTGGCATGACCCCTACACCCCTGAATAACCCTATGGTGGTACAAACCCCCGGAGCAGAGATGAGAGCCAAGATAGGATGTAAAGGAATCAGGATTGTCATTAATGGGGTAGACTTCCTAGTGGACCTTATCATCTTAAGATCGCAAGGCTTGGATGTGATCTTAGTAATGGATTGGCTCATCAAGCACCAAGGCTTGTTAGATTGTGCCAACCGGACTGTCACTGTGACCAATGACCAAGGAGTCGAAGTTAAATTTGCCTCCAACCCCTCCTCTGCTCAAGCCGACCAAGTCAATTGTCTGACTGAAGTTGGATTGGAGCATGTGCCGGTAGTATGCGAATACCCTGATGTCTTTCCTGATGAGCTACCGGGAATGCCCCCTGACCGAGACATTGAGTTCATCATCGAGCTCATACCTAGAGCAGGACCCATCTATAAGAAGCCTTATAGAATGGGATCGGAAGAGTTAGCAGTGTTGAAGAAGCAACTGGAAGAGCAGTTGAGGAAGGGATTTATCCGCCCTAGTGCCTTCCCTTGGGGATCACCCGTTCAGTTTGTGGCAAAGAAGGACAGTACTATCTGCTTATGCATTAACTATCGTTCCCTCAATGAAGTTTCAATCAAGAACAAGTATGCACTTCCCAAGATTGAAGATCTGTTCGATCAACTCAATGGGCCAAGGTGTTCTCCAAGATCGACCTTAGATCTGGGTACTACCAGCTGAAAATCAGACCCCAAGATATTCCGAAGACGGCATTTGTAACCAGATATGGCCTGTATGAGTGCACGGTCATGTCCTTTGGATTGACCAATGCCCTAGCTTACTTCATGTATCTCATGAATAAGGTCTTCATGGAATATTTGGACAAGTTCGTCATTGTATTCATTGATGAAATTCTTGTCTTCTCGAAGACGGAAGAAGAGCACGAGAAACACTTGAGGATGGTCGTAGACAAGCTTCGAGAGCATCAACTGTATGCCAAGTTCAGCAAGTGCAAATTTTGGCTGCATGAGGTTGGATTCTTGGGTCATGTTTTGACCAAAGAAGGATTGTCGGTCGATCCCGCTAAGATTGAAGCCGTGACTGAATGGCAATCCCCAAGCAATGTGAAGGAAGTCAGAAGCTTCCTCAGACTCGCAGGATATTACCGCAAGTTTGTTGAAGGATTCTCAAGCATTGCCCGACCCATGACTCAGCTCTTGAAGAAGGACAAGAAGTTTGAATGGACGTCGAAGTGCGAAGAGAGCTTCCAGGAGCTGAAGAAGAGACTTACCACCGCCCCAGTTCTGGCCACACCAGATATACACAAGGAGTTTGTGATATATTGTGATGCATCAAGAACCAGACTGGGAGGTGTTCTGATGCAAGAGGGCAGAGTCATAGCTTACCTTTCAAGGCAACTACGGCCTCATGAAGAGAACTATGCTACTCATGACCTCGAGTTGGCATCTGTAGTTCATGCCCTGAAAGCATGGCGACATTACCTCCTAGGGAAGCGGTGTGAGATATACACGGATCACAAAAGTCTGAAGTATATTTTCACTCAGAAGGAATTGAACATGAGGCAAAGAAGATGGCTAGAGTTGATCAAGGATTATGACCTTACTGTTCAATACCACCCTGGAAAGGCTAATGTGGTAGCAGATGCATTAAGCAGAAAGGCTTGTTCCTTGAATGCTATGCTTAAGGACGGGCTACCCGCCTTGCATGTAGAACTTGAAAGCTTCGGATTGGAACTGGTTGCACCAGGATTCTTGGCCAACCTCGAAGTTAGGCCTACCATGATAGATGATGTTAAGGAAGCTCAGAAGGGACACGAAAGTATTGAAGGCATCAAGAGGAATATCAAGGCAGGCAAGGCCCCAGGATTCTCAGAGTATGAGCAAGGAATTGTGTGGTTTGGGAATCGCATTTGCATACCCAACAAGATTGAGCTCAAGAATTTGATCTTGCAAGAAGCTCATGACATCCCGTATTCCATCCACCCCGGAGGAACCAAGATGTATCAAGACCTAAAGGAAAGATTCTGGTGGCATGGCATGAAAAGAGAGATAACCGCTTTCGTCGCTAAGTGTGACATATGCCAAAGGGTCAAAGCTGAACATCAGCGACCCGCTGGATTGTTACAGCCTCTCAAGGTGCCTGAATGGAAATGGGATAAAGTCGGAATGGACTTCATCACTAGATTACCCAGGTCAAATAAGGGACATGACTCAATCTGGGTCATAGTCGACCATTTGACCAAAGTAGCCCATTTCATTCCTGTCAAAACGACTTACAAGGGAAACCAGCTAGCCAGCCTCTACATCAACAGAATCGTAAGCCTTCATGGTGTTCCCAAGGAGATTGTGTCAGACCGAGGAACCCAGTTTACCTCAAGGTTCTGGAAGAAGTTCCAAGAGGCCATGGGGACCAAGTTGTCCTTTAGCACTGCTTTCCACCCACAGACCGGAGGTCAGACAGAACGAGTGAATCAGAAACTCGAAGACATGCTCCGAGCCTGTGTCTTAGCATATGGAGCTAGGTGGGAAGATTTCCTCCCTTTTGCCGAGTTCTCCTACAACAACAGTTATCAGTCAAGCCTTCAGATGGCACCATTTGAGGTGTTATATGGACGGAAGTGCCGCACACCCCTCAATTGGTCAGAGACCGGAGAAGGACTAGTCTTTGGGTCCGATATCCTCCGTGAAGCAGAAGAGCAAGTCCAACTTGTCAGAGAGAGCATTTGAAGACTGCCAAGTCAAGGCAGAAGAGCTACACTGACTCACGTCGTAGAGACATGAACTTCCGAGTTGGAGACCATGTCTATCTCCGGGTCACACCTCTCAAGGGCACCCAACGCTTCCATGTCAAAGGAAAGCTCGCCCCAAGATACATCGGCCCCTTCAAGATCACTGACTGATGAGGAGAAGTGGCTTACCAGTTGGAACTGCCACCTGTACTATCCGATGTGCACAACGTATTCCACGTGTCACAACTCCAGAAGTGTCTCCAGGTTCCAGACAAGCCTGATCTTTACAAGGACGTCAATCACCACGCCATTGACCTTCAGCCTGATTTGACTTACCGTGAGAGGCCCATCTGCATTTTGGATGAGGCTGAGCGACGCACTCGAAGCTGCACCATCAAGTACTTCAAGGTCCAGTGGAGCAACCACACTGAAGCAGAAGCAACCTGGGAACGTGAAGACTACCTTAGATCTGAGTTTCCGTATCTCTTTAAAGCCTAGTTTAGGAATCTCGGGGACGAGATTCTTGTAAGGGGGGTAGGTCTATAACACCCTGCATTTTGTAACATGTCATTTGCATTATTAAAGCATGAAAAATTGGACCAACAAAAACTTTTGCATTATTTGGCTTTTATTTTGGAGTTGGTTTTCTCTGAGTGATTTTTCAAAGTGCTCTTTAAAGTCAACTACTCCACCTTTTGTACTTCATCTCCTTGCCCCAAACTTCTGCCCAATGATCATGCCATGTGTATAGTACAGTATAGTATTTTCCTACAAAAATAATTTGGCCAAATAGTATTTTCACAATTTAGTTTTCCAAAAACCCCTTAGTTGAGGTTTGCACTACAAGTACTTGATTTGGGGTATGAAAAATATTTCAAAGAGTATATTTGAAACCTATTAGATATAGGATCCCCATAAACCACAAAAATATAATTTTAAAAGTTATTTTCCTATTTTATTTAAAAGCTTTTTCTAAAGGCCAGAAATGGTCTTTAATAGGGAAAAATTATTTTAATGTTTCAAAAATATTTGACAAAAATCAGGGAAACTCAGTGGACATATATTTTCCATATATAAGAGTTTCAACACATGGTCATGTTCAAAATATTGGACAAAACCTCCCAAAACTATTTCTACCCATTTCAAGGATTTGAAATATTTCTACAGGAAATATTTTCATAAAAATCCAAGGAAAATCCAGCAAGTCACAAATGCATATTGTGGTCACCTTGCAAATCCTCATCTCAATAAAGGACAGTTTGTTTCACCAAAATGCACCAAAACCCTCTCTGACCAGAATCAAATTTGAACAACTTTGTACTACCAAATTTCTCTCCTTGACCCCAACTTTTGTGATCATATTCATACGACCAAATGAGGCCACTAAACCAAGTGGTGCATCAAGGAGAAATGATTTGATCAACTAGATCTGCACAAGTTCATTTCTGCTAATTTCTAGGGTTTACAAAAGTTGCATTGGCAACTTTGCCCAAATAAGCTCAAAATTGGTGGAAGGCCCTAATTATATGTTTCATTCCACCCTGTGGAGTCTCATGGCAAATGGAAACCTTCTACTTGCCCAAACCAGCATCAAACACCTTCTGCCACTTTACAAAAATCCCATTTTGGCCTCTTCCACTAATCTCCGTAGGCTCAACTTTCTACCACGACCCCTCCTAGTCCCCCTCTAGCACCTATGTGCTTTGCTACCCGAGGAAGCAATGATGAAGGGGGGAGAACCCCATTTTTCTTCTCTGGACAGTGGATTCCTCTCTCTCTCTCAACCTCCCTCTCTCCTCTCAGCCTTCCAGAGCATCCAAGGCACTCCCCAGCTTTTGCCCACGCCCCCCTGCAGCTGCCAGATGCACGTGGACGCGCGCGGACACGGGAAAGCCGCGGATGCCGGCCAAAGTCGCGCTCTGGAGCGCCTGGCAGGGCACCCGACCGTTGACGCCGTGCCTCCCGGCCACCTCGAGCCTCCCCCGCGGGCACCCGTAGGCCGCGCCTACGGTGGACCTCGGCCAACCTATAAAAGGTGACTCCGAGCCTCTCTATCACTCCCTGTCACTCCCCCACCCTCCTAATCCACCTTCAGCACCACCCATTTGTCCCAGAGCCGCTCGAGCTCGAGCTCCGCCGCCTCGGCCTGTCGGCATTCGCGCGGTACAGGCCTCCTCCGCCCCCGTTCTCTCTCGATCTGGAACCACGCGGCACCACTGACACCTTCCCCTCTCTTTCCCCGCTCTTTTGCAGCCGGGAACAGCCGGAACCATCGACGCCCGAAGCACCTCCGCCGCGTGACCTCGTCGCCGGCGAACTAGGCTGCTCCGGTGTCCAAGTTCACCTCCACCCGAACGGCGACACGACGCTGGGCCCAGCTGTGCCCTCGCCCAACCTCACCGTGCCCTGCATCATCGCCGGTGAGCTCACCGCCCTCTCTGACCCAGGGTTGACGACGACGGTCGTGGGGCCCGTCCATCAGCCTCACGTCCTGACGCCTGGGCCCCGCCCGTCAGGTTCAAATTTGGCGCGCGCGCGTGCACCAGTGCGCCGGGCCGCCTCTCTGGCTGGGCCTGCTGCGCTGCGCCTGTTCTGGCCCAGCAGGCACAGAGCCCTTTTCTTTTTCTTTTTCTATCACTTTTCCAAGAATTCCACAGGATAAAATATATGTCCAAATAAATTAATTCCAATTCCTAAATTCCTAAAGTATTGCAACCTATTTAATGGTGCAATTTTCATTCAAATCCAACAACCTTTTCTTCACTGTAAATATTTAAATGTGATTTTAAGCATTTAAATATACCTTTGTAAATCCATTTCTCCTATTCTGCTACTCCAAATCCAAAACTAGGAATTTTCCCCTTCTTAGTTTTCAGCCTAGTATTTAACAAAAATGAGTTGACATTTTTTCTGAGCACCTTGGTTTTTCTGTTTTATTATTGCCTTATTTTTCTCGTTATTATTTTGTGATGATAGATTGCGTTGTTGACGAAGGAGTTGGACCAGAAGACTTTGAAGACCCAGAATACTTTGTTGAGCCAGGCAAGCAGCCCTTTGACCATGTCTATGAAACCCTTTTTATGCATGACATATAGCACCATTTGTTGTTGCAACGGAATCATGATGAGGTGGAACCACTTTGATGGTTTGCCTTCGTTACTTCCTTGTTGATACTTGCATTGTTCATGACCCTATGAGGGTTATGCCGGTGGGAGTAGATAGGATGCTAAAGTAGTTGCTACGCGAAAAGGGACGGGGATATGCATGGTGATGGAGACAAAGTATTTTCAAAGGACTTTTCGAAAACCCCGTCGGGTGCCACTTATGCCTGAGGGAGATGATGAGTTGGGTAACCACTTGATGACGAAGTGGTGTACCGACGCAAGTGTGTGTGTTGTTTTTCAAAACGGATTGGTTTAAGTTGCGACCGTTATTCCAACCTTACATGCGCAACCACTCTACCCTTGTATGGAAAAGGGCATTATTGATTACGTAGGCCGATACTAGCTTGGAGCCTGCATTACTAGTGACGGGAGAGTTGTTGGTGCGCTCTCTCGGGACGGGGTCGTGCCAGGTAGGGCGGCCATGACTATTTTCACAGGGCACCAGATACACCATTGTGTCCCCTCTCGGATGTTACGATCTCAAGTGAGTCTCGTATGATGTACATCGTGAGGATACGGAACAACGAGTGGACTCCTTGTTAGTGTCGTCCAGGGAAAGATAGTGATCGGGTGCTTACCCCGGGTACTTGAGGTATCGCGGGTCATGGATGACACGGAAGTTCTACGAATCTTGTGTGTAAAGTGTGCAACCTCTGCAGAGTGTAAAACTATTCGAATAGCCATGTCCACGGTCAAGGACAGTTGGGTAACCGCTCTTGGGCTACGTACACATGTTACCAACCAGTGTTTGTGTTTGGATAAGTGGGAAGATCTACGTGGGTCAAGTCAAAGGACTTGACATGATTGAGTTGGGTTGAAGCCCACTCTATTTATGTTGATATCTGTAACCAGTCCTCATGGTTAATTGAATTCTCCTGATGCATGTCTTACACGTGGTTGAACATGTCATAGCACTCAAAAACTAGCTTTCCGCAAAAATTTACCTATATCATGCATTGTTGTACTTTGAACCAAAACATGGGTTGCTTGCGAGTACATTCAAAGTACTCATTGGCTTGCCACTAGTTATTTAATTGGCCAGGCATGGAAGAATAGGAGTTCGAAGAAGAGTTCTTTGGAGACGAACATGCAAACTAGGACGTTTCCCAGTCAGAATGCCTGTAGGGTTAAGGCAGATGACATGGGTTCTACTTATCGACGAAGAATTTCCGCTGCTTAAGTTTATTTGGTATTCGGCCCTTGTGGCTTATCTATGTCAGACTTGACCATAATGGTCATAATTTGTGTAAGATGATATGTATGGATGTAAGACTCTTGTTATTCACCTTCTGTGTGTTCAGTGAGCATTGTTCTCTGGGATCACTGTACACGTGCATTCGGTGATCACGACTTATGAGTCGGGGTCCCCACAAAGGGGAACATCTAGTACAAGTTATCCTGACCAAAGGTGGTCTTCAGCTGCCAAAAGCACTGGCGATGATGCCGTCTTGGGCTCCATGGTGACCTCCATCCTGCCGTCTGACTGGTCTTGGTCTCGTTGCACCGGAATGGTAACCTTTGCCTGATGCCTTGGCCTGTGCTTGCCCCCTTTCCACCAAAGGGGAAACAAGGACACTGCATAGGCCGGCGCCCTCCTAGCGCCCGCCTGGACTCGATCGTCATGGCTTGCGTCATAGGTTCCTCACGAGGTACCCCTGCCTTGATCTCTCCGCCTCCTCGCGAGCCTGCCTGAAGAGGCTGCCTCTGAGGAAGCTTCCTGTCGCCCGACCCGCGAGGCTTGGCCCCTCACGAGGGTCTTGAGCTTGAGCTGATGAAGATGGGCAGCGCTGGGCCCCCGCTTGAGCCACGCCGTTGGCCGCGGGCAGGCAAATCTGGGGACCCCCATTCCCAGAACAACGACAGTAGCCCCCGGGACCAAGGCGCGTGCGGGCTTGGCTTAGCAGAGAAGCAAAGGGGCAAGCGCGAAGCACCGCGGGCCCTAACTGCCTGCGACCTTGGGCGCCGCGTGGCGGTTGATTGGGCGTGGGCGACTATGCTTCCCCATGACGCCTCGGCGACCGCATGACTTGATAAGTCCCTGCATGTAGAGAAACCGGTTGTGATTACCTGCGATCGTGGTGCACGGTGGTTGGCCTCCTCCGACTATAAGTACGTGGTTGGGTGACCCCCTTCGGACCGTCCCTCCTTGCTGCCCCTTTTCTTCTTCTCAATTACTCATCGCTCCCATGGCTCCAAAGAGATTCTCGGCCGCAGAGAAAGGAAAGCCCCCCCAGGCTGGGCCTGACTCCCCCCTGGCCATGCGCGGCTGAGGCTGCCCTCGCAAGTATACCATGGCCCCATGGTGGCCTCCTGCGGCCATGGAGGCGGTTCCCGAACGTGGTGGTGAGCGCCCGGTTGCTGACGGGGGGCACGCCGTGGGTGTGCGCCCCCTAGGCCACGCTTTCGCTCTGCGGAGGTGCTGCCGGAGTACGTTGTGTGGTCGGCAGACCCATCCAGCACCAGGCTCCAGCTCCCCCGTTTCTTCGTAGATGAACTGCCGGCCAGCGCCCTGTGCGGCTTCTGGCTCTAGGCAGACGGATGCTGTAGCAGGGCCTCCAGGGCATCGCTGGAGGTCTCCGTTTCTGGGAATGGGGCTTTGACACGCGGCTGGCAAACGTTTGCCTGCGCGCGTGGCCTGAGACGGTGGTGCACCCTCTACTTCAAGTTTAATGGCGACGCCGCCCTCTACGTGAGGGTGTTCGGGGAAGATGGTCGCCGTGCCGGGTGTTGCCCCGAAGACGATGACCGCGACCGCCTGCCCAGCCCTGGCTCTGACCAGGTCGAAGATGGTGACTGGTGCATAGGCGGCGGCGCTCGGGGTTCACCGTGGTTCGGCAACCCCCTCTTGGGCAGCAGCTCCTCCAGAGGGGGCCGCGACCAGCCTCCTCGCCGTCGCGCCCGCTTGGGTGAAGGTAGCGGGTCAGCCCGCCGTCGCGCCTCAGTGAAGCGAGAGGAGGGATCCACCTGAGCCCCAGGAGCAGCTCGAGCCTTCGCTGTGGGTTGGCGCAGGGCGAATCGCGCCCATTTTGTTTTCTTTCTTTTCCTGCGCAAAAATAGTAAGTAATGTAGGGCCCCGCGGGGGCGTATTAGAATTGTTGCTGTTTAACCATCGCATTGTTTCCGCTATTTCTGCGCCATGTTTTCGCACCGCGCTCCCATGTGCAGGAACTATTTTAGCTCGGTGGGGCTTGGCGTGGTCCTCGCCTCCCGAGGCCGTGGCCTCCGTGTGCGCTTCGTGCCCTGCAAGGATCAGTAGGAGGGGTAACTTATGGTCTTAGCTGTGGGGGCGATCGGCTCAGGTCCTGCGCTTGTGTCGCGATGCCCGTGGGGCACGGACTGGGAGGGGTTCTCCCGTAGAGGACTCGGGTAGGAAAGCTCCAAACGATCGGGGCAGAAAACACTCGCGAGGGCGCCCGCGATCGTCCCTCGCGAGACTTCGCGAGAGAAAACGAGGCGAGCGAGCAAGAAAGACAAAGAGCCACAAGCCAGGAACGCCAACAACTCCAATAAAAACTTCAAACGGGAATAAAGAAGCCAACTGCAGAAAGCAAATGGGAAAGCCGCGTCCGGCGCCTATTCTAGTCTTCGACGTCTTCTCACCAACGCGGAGCTAAGTGCTGCCACTGGGCGTGGGCGGGAGCCCCCGAGGCCTGAGGGCGGCACTTTGGAGACTCCGGGGCGTGTATAGCCCCACTCATTATTACGTGAGAGTGTCACGGGCGGAAAGCTTCACAGGCATTGGCCTTCTTCACAGGCACCGGGCTTTCTTGAAATGCGGCAGCTTCACAGGCGTTCACCTTCTTCACAGGCTCCGGGCCTTTTCCAAAATGCAGCGGCTTCACAGGCATTCGCCTTCTTCACAGGCACCAGGCCTTTTCCAAAACACAGCGGCTTCACAGGCATTCGCCTTCTTCACAGGCACCGGGCCTTTTCCAAAGCGCAGAGGCTTCACTCAGGGGTAGAACCTCCGGAGATGTTGAATGTTCCATGGGTTCTGGATGGGTACTCCCTCCGGAGTCTCCAAGCGCGTGGAGCTAGGCCTGGAAACATGAACAACCTTAAATGGGCCCTCCCACATGGGAGACAGCTTGTGCAGCCCCTCCCTGGAGAGAACCCTTCTGAGCACAAGATCCCCTACCTCAAGGGTCCTCGGGCGGATGTTGCGGCTGTGGTATCATCGTAGCGCATGTTGATACCTTGCCACTCGCAGTGCGGCTTCCCGACGGCGTTCCTCCCCCAGCACAATATACGTCCCCCGCATGGCGTCCTGCTGAGCCTCGTCGAATGCCAGGACCCATGCGGAGCGACGTCTGACCTCGTGAGGGAGAACAACCTCCGCTCCTTAGACGAGGAAGAATGGGGTCTCGCCAGTCGGCTTGGTCGCTGTCGTGCGGATTGACCATAGCACGGACTGGAGCTCGTCGTGCCAGCCCCTGCCACAGGCCTCTAGCTTCTTCTTGAAGGTCCTGGCCTTGAGGCCCCTCAGGACCTCCGTGTTGGCTCATTCAGCCTGGCCATTGCTCCGGGGGTGTGCTACCGAAGCGTAGCATATCTGCGTTCCAAGGTTAGCACAGTACGTTTTGAAGAGATTACTGGTGAATTGCGAACCATTCTCAGTGATGCTGCAGTTAGGCACCCCAAACCAGCTCACGAGGCCCTTGATGAACTTGACTGCCGAGCCTGCCGGGATTGTGCGGACAGCTTCCACCTCGGCCCACTTGGTGAACTTGTCCACATCGACGTAGAGGTAGCGATAGCCCCCTGGCGCCCGAGGGAACGGGCCCAAAATGTCCAACCCCCAAACTGCGAACGGCCAGGAGAGGGGTATGGTCTACAGCCCCCCACAGGCTGATGGATCTGTTTAGCGTGAAACTGGCAGGCCTCACAAGCCTTCACCAGCTCAACGGCGTCGCTGAGTGCTGTGGGCCAGAAGAACCCAATGCGCAACGCCTTGCCGATGAGGATTCGTGACGACGAGTGGTGCCCGCAGTCTCCGATGTGTATGTCCGCCAGCAGTTCCTTTCCTTGCTCCCTAGAAATGCAACGTAGGGACACGTCATTTGGCCGCTTCCTACAGAGCTCGCCATCCTGGATGCAATAAGCCGTGGCCTGCCGTGCCACACGCTCCGCCTCCTCCTCGTTCTCCCGCAGAATTCCTTGCATCAGGTAGTCCTTGAGCTCTGGGATCCAACATCCCTCCTGGGGCTCCAACGCCAGGAGCAGGCGTGCCCCTGATACCGGGTCGTAGACCGGAGCTCCCGAGGCAGGCGGCTGGGGAGGCTCCTCCCTTGGTTGCGCCGCGCCTGATAGTGACGATGCCGCCGAGGGCTTGAAGAGCCGCTCCTCGAAGACACCAGGTTCCTGCGGCAGCCGCCTAGACGCCCTTTTGGCAATGTTGTCAGCCTCCTGATTGGTGCCGCGAGGCACATGCTGCAGCTCCAGCCCCCGGAACTGTTTCTCCATCCTGGGGACTTCAGCGAGGTAAGCTTCCATGTGCTTGTCCTTCGGTTCGTATATCTTGTTGGAGAAGTTGACGAGGAGCTGTGAATCGCCCTTGATGGTGAGGCGCTTTACCCCTAAGGCGATCGCGACTTTCAAGCCTGCTATCAGGCTTTTGTATTCTGCTATGTTGTTGGAGACCTTCTCTCTGTGCTGGAAGCAGAGTTGCACAACGTAATAGAGTTTGTCCTGGGTAGGGGACACAAGCACTGCGCCAGCTCCTGCACCGTGTCGGGAGAACGCCCCATCGAAGTACATGACCCAGCCGTCCGGTGCTTCACTTCCCGGGGAAAGTGATCGGTCTTCGCCTGCCTCGAGACCCGACGCTTCTGCCCATTCTACCACGAAATCTGCAAGTGCGGCTCCCTTGATAACTCTGGTCGTGCTGAATTCTAGCTGAAATGCCTGTAGCTCAATGTTCCATTCGGCAACCCTTCCAGCTGAGTTGGGGCTCCTGAGCACTCTTTCCAAGGGGTATGCTAAGACGACCTTGATGGGATGTCCTTGGAAGTAGTGGCGCAGCTTGCGCGAGGCCACTAGTAGCGCGAGGAGGAGTTTTTGAGGCATGGGATACCATGCCCTTGCGTCCCGTATCACCGTGCTGACGAGGTTGGGGGTGTTGGCGCTGCTTGCGTCCTCTAGAGGTTGAGGCGTCTCTAGAGACGACGGAGCCCCCGAGGCTTGGTCACCAGAAGAGGCCTCTCTTGCTCTGGGTGCATTCTCCTGCTGTGGCTGTCCCTTTCCGGCTGTGGTTGCCGCCTTCACGAGGCCCTCCTGGCTTTGCTTTGCTTTAGTTCGGACGGTCGATGCGGCTTTGGCACAGTCCTCCTCCCTGACCGCCACCAGGGCTGCGCTGGCAGACTAGGGGGTGGCTGCAAGGTAGAGCACCAGGGGCTTCCGAGGACGCGGAGCTACCATAACTGGTGGACTGGTAAGGTACCTCTTGAGGTCTGGGAATGCCTTGTCAGCCTCTTCAGTCCATTCGAAGGGGCCCTTTTTCTTCATCAGCTTGAAGAAGGGCAGGGCCCGTTCCCCCAACTTGGAGATGAAGCGCCCCAACGCAGTCAGACGCCCGGTGAGCTTCTGCATTTCTCTGAGGGTCCTCGGCGGGCTCATACCTTCAACTGCCTAGACCTTCTCCGGGTTGGCCTCGATGCCCCTATGGGAAACAAGGAAACCCAAGAGCTTGCCCGAGGGGACTCCAAATAGGCACTTCTCCGGGTTGAGCCGTAGGTCCACTTCGTTGAGGCTGGCAAAGGTTTCTTCCAGGTCCTGTATCAGAGTTCTTTCCTCACGAGACTTCACCACAATGTCATCGACGTAAGCCTCAGCGTTCCTCTCGAGCTGCCAGCCTAAGGCGATGTGCATCAGCCGCTAAAAGGTCGTGTCTGCGTTGTGCAGCCCAAACGGCATGCACGTATAGCAGTACACTCCACACAGGGTCAGGAAAGCCGTCTTCTCCACATCTTCTACCGCCATCTTGATCTGGTGATAGCCCGAGAAGGCATCCAAGAAGCACAATAGGTCACACTCTATGGTGGAGTCGACTATCTGGTCGATGCGGGGGAGCGGAAATGGATCCTGCGGGCAGGCCTTGTTGAGGTTGCTGAAGTCGACGCACATGCGCTCTTTCCCCCCCTTCTTTGGCACGACAACAGGATTAGCCAGCCAATCGGGGTAGCGGACCTCGCGGATAACCCCTGCCGCCTCTAGCTTCCGTGTCTCTTGAACAATGAAAGCCTGTTTCTCAGTAGACTGCTGCCTTGCCTTCTGCTTCACGGGGCATACATTGGGGCACACATTGAGGTGATGCTCAATCACTTCCCTTGGGACCCCCGCTAACTGATCTGGTTCCCACATGAACACCTTCTTGTTCGCATGCAGGAACCTGATTAGGGCCTTCTCCTACTCGGGCACGAGGTTGGCCCCTATGGTGAAGGTGGCGCCAATGGACCCATCCTCGTCGACTGGTACCTGCATGGTTTCCGCCTTGTCTTGGGTGAACAGCTGCTTCTTTTTAGCCAGCGCAGCCCCCTTGGGCTCAAGGGCATCGGTGCTAGTGGGCTGTGCCACCGCGGCTGCCCTAAAAACAAGCCGGAGCACCTGCAGCGCATCCCTTTTGTCTCCTGACACGGTGAGGGCGCCGCTGCTCCTAGGCATCTTCATGAGGTTGTACGCCAGGTGAGTTGCTTCCATGAACCGAGCCAAGGCCGGATAGCCCAGGATGGCGTTGTAGGGGAGGCCGATAGGGGTGATGTCGAAGTCGATCAGCTCCATGCGGAAGTTGTCGCAGGTGCCGAAGGTCACTGCGAGACGGATCTGTCCCAAGGAGGCGGTGGAACCGGCTCCGACGCCCGAGAAAGGCCTGCTGGGTTGGAGCCGCTCCGGCGGCACGTGGAGTAGGCTGAAGGCCTCCACCGAGAGCACGTTGAGGCCGGCACTACCATCGATGAGGGTCCTGGTGACGGCTACCTGGCAGATGGTGGGGGTGCACATTATCGGGAGCGTGCCCGAACCAATGGGGTTGAAGGGGTGGTCCTCAGAGTCGAAGGTTAGATCGGCCTCGGGCGCCACCCAGCCCGGGGGGCTTCATGGCGCCTGAAGGCGGTGCTGATCCGACGGGCGAACGGCTTGACGTGATGATTCAAGGGTGGTGCCTGGGAGCCACCCAGGAGAGCTGCGACGACGGGCGGCGCTGGTGCGGCGAAATGGGCGAGGAAGAGGTCGCGCAGCTCCTCCCAGGAGGTGACAGAGGCCGTCGGCAGGTGGAGGAGCCACGCGCGCGGGATGCCGGTGAGGGCCATGGGTAACCAGTTGGCCATCACCCGATCGTCGCCCCCGGCTCCGAGGACGGCCTCGTGGTACGCCAGTAGGAAAATCATCGGGTCAGTCACGCCGTCGTAGCACGGTGGCATCTCGGGCCTAAACTTGCGCGGCCACTGCAATTGTCACAAGGCAGGGACAAGGCCCGGAGCCCCCGGGCCCCAGTGTCGGCATCCGTTGCTGGAGCGGGCGGCGCGTTGTCCGCCATGAGGGCGGGATGCGATGTCAGAGGAGAGCGGGTCGTCAAGAGGGAGGACTCCGGCGCACCCCTACCTGGCGCGCCAAATGTCGGGTTTCGGGTTCCGGTAGACCCTTGAGGTTCGAACACTGGGGTGCGCGCGGAGATCTCTCCCCTACCGATATACGTCCGATCCTCTCGTGCGAACTAAGATGAAAATGATGAACAACACAAGGGACACGATATTTATACTGGTTCGGGCCATCGTTGTGGTGTAATACCCTACTCCAGTGTGTGGTGTGGTGGATTGCCTTTGGGGCTGATGATGGACAGTACAAGGGAAGAACAGCCTCGCGAGAGGTGTTCTTGAGATGGTGCGATGAACTGCTAGGGTGAGTTCAGTCGCCTCTCTCTCTCTCTGCTATGGTTCTACCAGATTTCCAGCCGTCCCTTCCTTCTGTGGTGGCTAGATCTATTTATAGAGGCCATGGGCCTCTCCCCAAATAATGAGCGGGAAGGGCGCCAACAATTGGCCATTTTGAAGGGGAACATCTAGTACAAGTTGTCCAGACCAAAGGTGGTCTTCGGCTGCCAAAAGCACTTGCGATGACACCGTCTTGGGCTCCATGGTGACCTCCGTCCTATTGTCCGGCTGGTCTTGGTCTCGTTGCACCGGAATGGTAACCTTTTCCTGATGCCTTGGCCTATGCTTGCCCCCTTTGCACCAAAGGGGAAACAAGGACACTGCGCAGGCCGGCGCCCGCCTGGTCTCGATCGTCATGGCTTGCGTCACGGGTTCCTCGCGAGGTATCCCTGCCTTGATCTCTCCGCCTCCTCACGAGCCTGCCTGATGAGGCTGCCTCTGAGGAAGCTTCCTGTCGCCCGCCCCGCGAGGGTTTGCCCCTCGCGAGGGTCTTGAGCTTGAGCTGATGAAGATGGGCAGCGCTGGGCCCCCGCTTGAGCCACGCCGCAGGCCGCAGGCAGGCAAGTCTGGGGACCCCGTTCCCAGAACGCCAACAATATTAAAAAAATTATACCAAGTAGCATTACGCATCAAAAATTCTGTTTTTATCATTTACCTACTCGAGGACGAGCAGGAATTAAGATTGGGGATGCTTGATACGTCTCCAACGTATCTATAATTTTTGATTGCTTCATGCTATATTATATTCTGTTTTGGACGATTAATGGTCTTGGTTATACTCTTTTATATTATTTTTGGGACTAACCTATTAACCGGAGGCCCAGCCCAGAATTGATGTTTTTTTGCCTATTTAAGAATTTCATAGAAAAAGAATATCAAACGGAGTCCAAATGGAATGAAACCTTCGGGAACGTGATTCTTGGAACGAAAGCAATCTAGAAGACTTGGGGAGTATGTAAGGGAAGCAACGAGGAAGGCACGAGGCAGGGGTGCGTGCCCACCCCCGCTAGGCGCGCCCTCCACCCTCGTGGGCCCCTCGTGGCTCCCCTAGCGTATTTCTTCCTCCTATATATACCAATACACACTAAAACCATCAAGGAGCAGAATAGATTGGGAGTTCCGCCGCCAGAAGCCTTTGTACCCAATGAAAACCAATCTAGACCCGTTTCGGCACACTGCCGGAGGGGGGAACCCCCACCGGTGGCCATCTTCATCATCCCGGCGCTCTCCATGATGAGGAGGGAGTAGTTCACCCTTGGGGCTGAGGGTATGTACCAGTAGCTATGTGTTTGATCTCTCTCTCTCGTGTTCTTGAGGTGATATGATCTTGATGTATCGCGAGCTTTGCTATTATAGTTGGATCTTATGATGTTTCTCCCCCTCTACTCTCCTGTAATGGATTGAGTTTTCCCTTTGAAGTTATCTTATCGGATTGAGTCTTTAAGGATTTGAGAACACTTGATGTATGTCTTGCGTGGGATACCCATGGTGAAAATGGGGTATTCTATTGATCCACTTGATGTATGTTTTGGTGATCAACTTGCGGGTTCCGCCGATGAACCTATGCATAGGGGTTGACACACGTTTTCGTCTTGACTCTGCGGTAGAAACTTTGGGGCACTCTTTGAAGTACTTCGTGTTGGTTTGAATAGATGAATCTGAGATTCTGTGATGCATATCATATAATCATACCCACAGATACTTGAGGTGACATTGGAGTATCTAGGTGACATTAGGGTTTTGGTTGATTTGTGTCTTAAGGTGTTATTCTAGTACAAACTCTATGATTGATTGAACGGAAAGAATAGCTTCATGTTATTTTACTATGGACTCTTGAATAGATCGATTAGAAAGGATAACTTTGAGGTGGTTTCGTACCCTACCATAATCTCTTCGTTTGTTCTCCGCTATTAGTGAATTTGGAGGGACTCTTTGTTGCATGTTGAGGGATAGTTATATGATCCAATTATGTTATTATTGTTGAGAGAACTTGCACTAGTTAAAGTATGAACCCTAGGCCTTGTTTCAACGCATTGCAATACCATTTACGCTCACTTTTATCATTAGTTACCTTGCTGTTTTTATATTTTCAGATTACAAAAACCTATATCTACCATCCATTTTGCACTTGTAGCACCATCTCTTTGCCGAACTAGTGCACCTATCCAATTTACAATTGTATTGGGTGTGTTTGGGACACAATAGACTCTTTCTTATTTGGTTGCAGGGTTGCTTGAGAGAGACCATCTTCATCCTACGCCTCCCACAGATTGATAAACCTTAGGTCATCCACTTGAGGGAAATTTGCTACTGTCCTACAAACCTCTGCACTTGGAGGTCCAACAACGTCTACAAGAAGAAGGTTGTGTAGTAGACATCACATCCTACGAAGTAATAACTATGAAATGCATTTGGATTCTCATTTGATTGGGATTATGTGAGTTTGAGCATATTGTGAAGTACTATAGACCTCGTATAATCTTGGAATTCAACAATGATTGTAACTATTGAATTGTATAGACCATTACATTCGAAGTCGATAGCCTAATATATTTATTTCACAATTACAACAAATGGCAATTTTGCAAAAATATACCCACACCCCTCTCCACATTTGTAAATAAGGCCTTCTCTTGTTCATCCTTTTCTCCCACAACATAAACTACTCATACAAATGCATCTTGATTTTCCGTGCAACGCATTGGCTTCTTGCTAGTTCTTTAAAAAATAGAGTTGGTGATGATGGTGTGCCTGCCATCCTGCAATATAGGCCATCTGATTTATATCTGACCGATAGGAAGGAAACTATTGCAATTTTGCAGAAAGATACCCACACCCCTCTCTAGATTTGCAAATAAAGCCTCCCCTCATTCATCCTTTTCTCCTACAAGATAAAAAACTCAGACAAATGCCTCTTGATGTTCCGTGCAACGCATGGGCATCTTGCTAGTTCTAAAAAACTTTCCATCATTTGCCACACTAGTGGTTGCAGATGAAGAACCTACCCAAGCACAGTGTGATACAGGAGCGACACACAATTACAAGCTGATATTCTGTTGGACAATGGAGGCTATAACCAATTAATTTTACGAGAACAATAGCAACCAGGAAATTTGAAGGGTAGGTATGAACAAGATTGGAACTACACATGTACTGCTAAGTGATTCAATACACACATTACCAATCGAGGAGGAGAACGATGGTCGCGGCAGCCTCTGTGCATCATGGTCGGCAACGAGAGTCAGTTCATTGTCCATGACGGTGGTGCTTCTGCACTTGGCGTCGGCTTTCGGGAAGCAAATCTAAGACCGTGGAAGACGGTGCCGGGGATGAGGCTCTATGTACGATGACGACGGTGGACCAGCTCCAGTGCGGCGTACGAGGTCGTCGATGAGGCAGATGCACGAAGGCTGCGGTGCCGTGGAGAAGTCTGTTTTGGTGTGGGATAGAAAATGGGGAGTATTTAGGTGTACTACTCTGGGTGCCGGGGTGGGGTTGGCTGGGTAGGGTGAACCTGAAGTTACGAAAATAGGCCCCTACCAAGCGTAATCCGTAGACCTGTTTCGAAGGTTATGATGGTAACTTCGCACAGCTCGTATCAGGGTCGCGGGAGATTTTCCCGCCAACCTCAAAATTTTGTGACACTAAACTCCCCGTATGGCGTGTTGGGTGATTGGGTTAAGCAACTAGTGAGTAGTACTAGTAACTACTAGTACTCCCTCCAATTTTATTAACTCTGCATATTAAGTTTGATTGAAGTCAAACTTCCTAAAGTTTGACCAAGTTTATAGAAAAATATAAACATTTAACATAACAAATATGTATGTTGTGAAAGTACATTCAATAATATAATGGTATTTATTTGTTATTGTATATGTTAATATTTTTTGTTATGAACTTTCTGAGAGTTTACAAAACTTGACTTTGACCAATGCTAATATGTGGACTTAAAGAAAAACAGAGGGAGTACACATTTGTTTTCTTAGTTTGTAGTGAATTAATCATTAGTTGTAATTGTGAAATAAATATATTAGGATACTGACTTCGAATGTAATGGTCTATACAATTCAATAGTTACAATCATTGTTGAATTCCAAGATGTATACAAGGTTTATATTACTTCACAATATGCTCAAACTTAATATGCAGAGTTATTACTTTGTAGGATGTGATGTCTACTACACAACCTTCTTCTTGTAGACGTTGTTGGGCCTCCAAGTGCAGAGGTTTGTAGGATAGTAGCAAATTTCCCGCAAGTGGATGACCTAAGGTTTAATCCGTAGGAGACGTAGGATGAAGATGGTCTCTCTCAAGCAACCCTACAACCAAATAACAAAGAGTCTCTTGTGTCCCCAACACACCCAATACAATGGTAAATTGTATAGGTGCACTAGTTCGGCGAAGTGATGGTGACACAAGTGGTATATGGATGATAGATATAGGTTCTTGTAATCTGAAAATATAAAAACAGAGAGGTAACTAATGGTAAAAGTGAGCACGAACGGTACTGCAATGCGTTGAAACAAGGACAAGGGTTCATACTTTCACTAGTGCAAGTTCTCTCAACAATAATAACATAATTGGATCACATAACTATCCCTCAACTTGCAACAAAGAGTCACTCCAAAGTCACTAATAGCGGAGAACAAACGAAGAGATTATGGTATGGTTCGAAACCACCTCAAAGTTATTCCTTCCAATCAATCAGTTGGGCTATTCCTATAAGTGTCACAAACAGCCCTAGAGTTCATACTAGAATAACACCTTAAGACACAAATCAACCAAAACCCTAATGTCACCTAGATACTCCAATGTCACCTCAAGTATCCGTTGGTATGATTAGATGATATGCATCACACAATCTTAGATTCATCTATTCAACCAACACATAGAACCTCAAAAAGTGCCCCAAAGTTTCCACCAGAGAATCACGACGAAAACGTGTGCAAACCCCTATGCATAGGTTCATGGGCGGAACCCGCAAGTTGATCACCAAAACATACATCAAGTGAATCACGTGATATCCCATTGTCACCACAGATACGCATGGCAAGACATACATCAAGTGTTCTCAAATCTTTAAAGACTCAATCATATAAGATAACTTCAAAAGGGAAACTCAATCCATTACAAGAGAGTAGAGGGGGGCGACATCATAAGATCCAACTATAATAGCAAAGCTCGCAATACATCAAGATCGTACCACCTCAAGAACACGAGAGAGATAGATCAAACACATAGCTACTGGTACATACCCTCAGCCCCGAGGGAGAACTACTCCCTCCTCATCATGGAGAGCACCAAGATGATAAAGATGGCCAACGGAGAGGGATTTCCCCCTCCGGTAGGGTGCCGGAACGGGTCTAGATTGGCTTTCGGTTGCTACGGAGGCTTCTAGTGGCGGAACTCCCGATCTATTGTGCTCCCCGATCGTTTTAGGGTATATGGATATATATAGGCAGAAGAAGTACATCAGGGGAGCCACGAGGGGCCCATGAGGGTGGTGGGCACGCCCTAGGGGGGGTGGGCGCGCCCCCCTGCCTCGTGGCTCCTTCGTTTCTTCCTTGACGTGGACTCCAAGTCTCCCGGGTTGCTTTCCTTCCAAAAATAAGTTCCGTGAAGTTTCAGGTCAATTGGACTCCGTTTGATTTTCCTTTTCTGTGATACTCTAAAACAAGGAAAAAACAAAAACTGGCACTAGGCTCTGGGTTAATAGGTTAGTCCCAAAAATAATATAAAAGTGTATAATAAAGCCCATAAACATCCAAAACAGAAGATAATATAGCATGGAGCAATCAAAAATTATAGATATGTTGGAGACGTATCAGGATGCAACAAAACCAACCACAACTCTACATTATCTATTATAAAAGCAACATTTTGAACACATCCCTGTGTGGGAATGAAACGTGTAGAGAGAGCTTGCGAAGATGGAGCAGATAGGGCGGTAAAGATTGTGTGTATGTGGAAAAGACAGTACGAGACAAACCTAACGAGAGAGATAGAGAGAGAGAGAGAGAGGAACAAACCAACGAGAGAGATAGATAGATAGAGAGAGAGAGAGAGGAAGAAGTTAGGTCTATGAGATAGATGGAGACATGTAATATACGTGAGATTTGTGTGCATCCGGATTCTGTAGACGTGGAAGGAGAAGAGACAACAGGTTTGATGAGAGAACTAGAAAAACATGGACGAGAGGGGAAGGATCTCGTGGGTTGGGGGATTGGTAATTTTGTGCGGGAGAGAGAGGAATTGGTAATTTTGTGCGGGAGAGAGGGGGAGGATTCAGTCAGCTGTCGTCACATCATCCTCCTTCCAAATGGCCCCACATTCTCTAGTGTAGTGTGGTCGTCGTCTTCGATCTCCTTGATGCCCTCTTTGAAGGTTGAGGTGTTGTGCATGCTGGGGTGCAGAGAAGCACAAGCGAGAGCGGTCGCCATATAGCCTTGGATGGGGATGAATTGTGTGCTCGGGGGAGGGGGAGTGTGTGTGTGGTGTGTGTGTGTGTGTGTGTAAGGTATTGAGAGAAATCAAACCTATGGAGATAAATGTGTGTGTATGTGACGGAAAGCTACATGCTAAATAGGGTTTCCACGAAGAGATTGTGCATGCGAGATAGAGAGCGATGTGCGGGCCTTGAGGTGCACAGGGGCCGGGTGAGGGTGTCAAAATGTGTGCGTTGATGCATGTGTTGCATGCGATCACGCGAGGGACGGACGAATCGAGAGAGATGGTTGTTGTGCTACGGATGCTCCTCTCTCTCACACACACACGCACACAAGTACAAATAGAAGACCATTCTCTCATGTATACCCAACGTATCGGCATCTATCTATGTCTCGCTCACGCATGATCATTTGCACATTCACACCTCTCTATGTCTCTATCACATGCACACCGTCTCCACATTGCCCTTCCGCCACAACACACATATGGACACAGCACACGTTCTCTCTCAGTCACACACACAAAATCAGTATTAAAAACAAACTAGGGCGCACCTAAAACGTCCAATTCCCAATAAACACAAACTGGAGCTAAATTCAAATATATGGAAACATAGTAGCTTCAAAAACTTTTCCAGGAAAAAAAAGTTGAGTAATATTCGAGAATTGTTTTCGCACACACAAAAAGGTTTGGTGTGTGTCCTTCGAGTGCGACACGATGACGCACCATTCGACCGACCGCCCGGCCGCGGTTCACGCACTTGCACATGATCCCGTACCGTGACTACGGTAAGTAATATGAGCGTTGCCTCAGTCTAATGTTTACGTGTACTAGTATGATTTTCTTTTAAGTTTGACCAACCCTATATAAAACTAAACTAAGCTCCCATACGCACACTCATCAATATGCCGCCGCCGTTTCGCATGCCGGCGCCCGCCTGCTCCGGCCAACCATTTCTCGCTCATCACCGCCGTGTCACTGCCATCCCTGTACCATGAAGCTGAAGGCTCGCCTGCTCACGTCATCTGCAGTCCCTCATTGCGATGCCGCTGCGCTGCCAAGCACGCGAGCAGCTGGTGGAGCCGCGTCTATGCACGTAGCTTAGGAAGAGGAGGACGAGCGCGTGCTCCAGCTTGCCGGGGAGGAGGAACTAGCATGTCATTGTCGTCTCCGCCCACGCGAAGGAGGCGTGCATGGTGGCTATCGCGGCGGAAGCCGGTCGCGCCCGCGCCGAACCTGCAAACCGGGTGCGGATGCGGAATCTACCTTCGAGACCTTGAATGTCATGTGGATCCTGCAATCTGAAGGAGCAATTTGGGTCAGTCGACTCTTGTGACCGTTGGATGCAACATGGATAGCTAGAAGGGCTTCTTCAACCTCCGGAATTGATGCACTGTTCATCTTCTCAGCCCGACACACGCCTAACCGCCTGCCGCCACTGCCCCACCACTAGTAGAAAACAGGGCTTTGGTCCAGGCCGGGTCAGCCCATTAGTCCCTGTTCAGTCCAGAACCGGGACCAATGGGGGCATTGGTCCCGGTTCGTGAGCCCAGGGGGCCGGCCGGGCCACGTGGGCCATTGGTCCCGGTTCATCTGGACCTTTTGGTCCCAGTTGGTGGGATGAACCGGGACCAATGGGCCTCTCTCCTGGCCCACCACCATTGGTCCTGGTTGGTGGCTTGAACCGGGACCAAAGGCTCCCCTTTAGTCCCGGTTCATGTCACCAACCAGGACCAATGAGGTGCCTATATATACCCCTCGCTCGCGAGCAGAGCACCCCAGTGCTCTGTTTTTCTCTGGCCGAGGGGGAGAGGGCTTGGTGGTGCTCTAGCTCACCTCCTATGCACACAAGGTCTTCGATGGAATGCCCGAGCCACACTACTTAAGCTTTCTCCTCTCCAAGCTCGACCTCCAAGCTCCATTTTCCATAATATTTGTCTAGGTTTAGCGGTCCGTCACGCCCCGTCCCCTTCTTCACCGCCGTCGATCACCCGCGCCGAGCTCATCGCCGGTACCACCGTGGTGAGCCTCTTGTTTTTATCTTCTTTCTGAATGGAAAAATATTCTTACTTGTATGTTTACATAGATACTTGTATTATTTTCTTACTTTCATTATTGCATCTTATATAGTGCGATGGTTTTGGTATCCGCCCCCGTCGGCCCTCGTCCTGTCTATCATTCGGATGTGGTATATATATTATCTTTATAACTATTGGTTCATTTGTTGTTTATGAAAATTATGCCGACCAACGTGACATAGATTTTATTTATGTAGGATGTATCACTAGTAGAAAAAGGGCCTGCAGTCCCGGTTCATAAAGGCCTTTAGTCCCGGTTCTTGAACCGGGACTAAAGGGTCGATACTAATGCCCTGACCCTTTAGTCTCGGTTCAAACTAGAACCGGGACTAAAGGCCCTCCACGTGGCCGCTGCCTGGAGGTCCACCTTTAGTCCCGGTTGGTAACACCAACCGGTACTAAAGGTAATTTTCTGATTTTTTTTTGAAAATTTTTTGTGAATTTTTTTTGAAACTTTTTTATTTTCAAATTTCTGATTTATTTTAACCTCTAATCTCTAATCACCCCTCTCATCACTGCTCAATTTAATCTCTAATCACCCCTCATCATTCTAAATCATCTAACTTCACGAACGGTCACCCATCCTCCCACTCCCCCAGCCTGAGCACGCTTAACTTCCAGGTTCTATTCTCCCTTGTTTCCAAGTCTGCACTCGTTGTTTTCCTGACAATAGTAAGATGTTAATCCTATTAACCCTCAGGATTTTAGCTTGAGCATGAAGTCACACATTTCACTGTTTGAGTTTGAAACTATTGTTCTAAAAAACAATAATTATTTAGTAACACTAATATTTCTTGAATAAGTAGTTTGACCATTGTTTGACCACAGTTTGACCATAGTCTGACCAGATTTGACCAAAATTCAAAAAAACTGAAATAATTATTTAATAACACTAATATTCTTGAATAATTATTTAGTAACACTAATACTTCTTGAATAAGTAGTTTGACCATAGTTTGACCAGATTTAATGAAAATTTAGAAAAAACTGAAATTTGAGCATAACTTTTTTCCTTTTGGAATTTGAGGATTCTACAAATTTGCAAACAAGCCGTAGGCGAACTCCATCGGATGTAACTTTTCGAGTAGATGATTTTTCATATAAAAAACTTTTTAATCCGAGTTCGTATGCAAAAGTTTTGCCCATTTTACAAATTCCAGAGAGATTTTGTAAATAAAGTCGAAATTCATATTTGTAAATTTTCCCAACAACTAGACCACATATCACATGGGAAACTTATTTTATTTTATTTTTTTGACATTTCCATCATTTTCTTTTGTTTTTTCTAAAACTGAAAAGGCGGTCCACAGGGGGGGAGAGTTTGAAAATTGGACCTTTAGTACCGGTTCGTGCCATGAACCGGTACTAATGCCTCAAAGGCCATTAGTCCCGGTTGGTGGCACCAACCGGTACTAAAGGTTAGACCTTTAGTCCCGGTTGGTGCCAGCAACCGGGACTAATGGGCATCGCACCCTTTAGTCCCGGTTCGTGGCATGAATCGGGACTAAAGGGCCCAGGTGAACCGAGACTAATGCCTTAGCCGCACGAACCGGGACTAATGCACCCATTGGTCCCGGTTCTGGACTGAACCGGGACTAATGGGGTTACCCGGCCTGGACCAAAGCCCCCTTTTTCTACTAGTGTATGTGAATCAGAAATGCCAACCGACCCTATTGTCGAGAGGTTAAATTTAGTTGAAGAAGAAAACAATTTGTTGAAGGCAAAAATAAAAAAAATGAGGAGGAGAAGATGATATTGGAGTTGCATGTTGCGGATGTCGTCGATGATCACAAGATCAAGATGCATGCAATGCGCTTGAAGATTAGAAAGATTAGAAAATATGCCAGTCATACCGAGACTTGGTATCATTATGCCGTTGGATTAATTGTTACCTTGGTTGAGATTATGATCGCATTTTTTTCACATTGAAATGTTTTACATAATTTCAATGTATGGTTTAATTAATTAGATGCTCTGGAGAGCTATATGTTGTTATATGAGAACTATATATGCACTTTGGTTTTAATGTGATGATGAACCTCTATTAATTTGGACACGTAATTATATATAATGCACGCAGATGAACCGGCAATGGATGTACGGTGAGAGACACACCTGCGAGTACATTAAGGGCGTGCATGAGTTTCTCAATGCGGCTGAGGCAAACAAGCAGAATGGTTTTATGTGTTGTCCATGCACTGAATGTGGGAATACGAGGTCTTACTCTAACCGGAAAATCATTCACTCCCACCTACTTTACAAGGGTTTCATGCCACACTATAATGTTTGGACGGGGCGCGGAGAAATAGGGGTTATGATGGAAGACGGCAAAGAAGAAGAGTACGATGACAACTATGTGCCCCCTAAATACGGTGATGCTTCAACGGGGGGAGCTGGTGAAGATCAAGAGGAACCAAACGATGTGCCCAATGATGCTGCAACGGGTGAAGCTGCTGAAGATCAAGAGGAACCAGACGATGTGCCCGATGATGATGATCTCCGCCGGGTCATTGTCGATGCAAGGACACAATGCAAAAGTCAAAAGGAGAAGCTGAAGTTCGATCGCATGTTAGAGGATCACAAAAAAGGGTTATACCCCAATTGCGAAGATGGCAACACAAAGCTCGGTACCGTACTGGAATTGCTACAGTGGAAGGCAGAGAATGCTATGGCTGACAAAGGATTTGAGAAGCTACTGAAAATATTGAAGAAGAAGCTTCCAAAGGATAACGAATTGCCTGACAGTACATACGCAGCAAAGAAGGTCGTATGCCCTCTAGGATTGGAGGTGGAGAAGATACATGCATGCCCTAATGACTGCATCCTCTACCGCGGTGCATACAAGGATCTGAACGCATGCCCGGTATGCGGTGCATTGCGGTATAAGATCAGACGAGATGACCCTGGTGATGTTGATGGCGAGCCCCCCAGAAAGAGGGTTCCTGCAAAGGTGATGTGGTATGCTCCTATAATACCACGGTTGAAACATCTGTTCAGAAACGAAGAGCATGCCAAGTTGATGCGATGGCATAGTGAGAACTGAAAGAAAGATGGGAAGTTGAGAGCACCCGCTGACGGGTCGCAGTGGAGAAAAATTGAGAGAAAGTACTGGGATGAGTTTGCAAAGGACCCAAGGAATGTATGGTTTGCTTTAAGCATGGATGGCATTAATCCTTTCGGGGAGCAGAGCAGCAATCACATCACCTGGCCCGTGACTCTATGTATGTATAACCTTCCTCCTTGGATGTGCATGAAGCAGAAGTTCATTATGATGCCAGTTCTCATCCAAGGCCCTAAGCAACCCGACAACGACATTGATGTGTACCTAAGGCCATTAGTTGAAGAACTTTTACAACTGTGGAATGGAAACGGTGTACGTATGTGGGATGAGCACAGACAGGAGGAATTTAACCTTAAGGCGTTGCTGTTCGTGACCATCAACGATTGGCCCACTCTCAGTAACCTTTCAGGACAGACAAACAAAGGATACCACGCATGCACGCACTGTTTAGATGACACTGAAAGTATATACCTGGACAAATGCAGGAAGAATGTGTACCTGGGCCATCGTCGATTTCTTCCGACCAACCATCAATGTCGAAAGAAAGGCAAGCATTTCAAAGGCGAGGCAGATCACCGGAAGAAGCCCGCCATGCGTACCGGTGATCACGTACTTGCTATGGTCAATGATTTACACTACGTAATCTTTGGAAAGGGTCCCGGTGGACTAGCTGTTCCAAATGACGCTGAGGGACATGCACCCATGTGGAAGAAGAAATCTATAATTTGGGACCTACCCTACTGGAAAGACCTAGAGGTCCGCTCTTCAATCGACGTGATGCACGTGACGAAGTACCTTTGCGTGAACCTGCTACGCTTCTTGGGCATGTATGGGAAGACAAAAGATAGACCTGAGGCACGGGAGGACCTGCAACGTTTGCACGAAAAAGACGGCATGCCTCCGAAGCAGTATAAAGTTCCTGCCAGCTATGCTCTTACGAAAGAAGAGAAATAAATCTTCTTTGAATGCCTGCTCAGTATGAAGGTCACGACTAGCTTCTCGTCGAATATAAAGGGAATAATAAATATGCCAGAGAAAAAGTTTTAGAACCTAAGGTCTCATGACTGCCACGTGATTATGACACAACTGCTTCCGATTGCATTGAGGGGGCTTCTACCGGAAAACGTCTGATTAGCCATTGTGAAGCTATGTGCATTCCTCAATGCAATCTCTCAGAAGGTGATCGATCCAGAAATCGTACCAAGGCTAAGGAGTGATGTGGTGCAATGTCTTGTCAGTTTCGAGCTGGTGTTCCCACCATCCTTCTTCAATATCATGACGCACGTCCTAGTTCATCTAGTCGACGAGATTGTTATCCTGGGACCCATATTTCTACACAATATGTTCCCCTTTGAGAGGTTCATGGGAGTCCTAAAGAAATATGTCCGTAACCGCGCTAGGCCAGAAGGAAGCATCTCCATGGGCCATCAAACAGAGGATGTTATTGGGTTTTGTGTTGAGTTCATTCCTAGCCTTAAGAAGATAGGTCTCCCTAAATCGCAGTATGAGGGGAGACTGACTGGAAAAGGCACTCTTGGAAGAGACTCAATAATATGCAGGGACAGATATTCTTGGTCTCAAGCACACTACACAGTTCTACAGAACTCTACCTTGGTGACCCCGTATGTCGATGAACACAAGAACAGTCTGCGCTCCCAACACCCGGAGCAGTGCGATGACTCGATTATATGTGAACACATCAGGACTTTCAGCAGTTGGTTGGAAACACGTCTCAGAGGTGACAACACTGTTTGCGATGAGTTGTACTTGTTGTCCAGGGGACCATCTTTGATTGTACTGACTTAGAAAGGATATGACATAAATGGGAATACATTTTACACGATCGCCCAAGATCAAAAGAGCACCAACCAAAACAGCAGTGTACGCTTTGATGCAGCAACCGAGAGCGGAAAGGACACATATTATGGTTACATAGTGGACATATGGGAACTTGACTACAGACCTGATTTTAAGGTCCCTTTGTTTAAGTGCAAATGGGTCAATCTGTTAGGCGGCGGGGTACAGGTAGATCCACAGTACGGAATGACAACAGTGGATCTGAAAAATCTTGGGTACACTGATGAACCGTTCGTCCTAGCCAATGATGTGGCACAGGTTATCTATGTGAAGGACATGTCTACCAAAACGAGAAAATGAAAAGATAAGGAAGCGAATACATCATACGATGAGCCAAAGCGCCACATAGTTCTTTCAGGAAAAAGGGACATCTGGGAAGTGGACGCAAGACAGACATGTCTAAAGATTATGAAAAGTTTCATGAAATTCCTCCCTTCAATGTCAAGGCTGACCCAAGCATCCTGATAAACAATGAAGATTATCCATGGTTACGGCGCAATAAGCAAATGACACAAGCGAAGAAAAAGTGAAGACTTTCTCCCGCAACTATTATGATGATACCATGCCAACTTTGTAACACACGAACATGCTACCATTGTCCGTTTTGTACATGCACATGCTATGTGGGTGAAATTATGATACCATGCCAACTTTCAACTTTTTCAGAGTTCATTTGAAATGCTTTCATGTCTTATGGTTCGGCCCTCGTAATACCATTATTCAAATTTTAACTATTCAAATTTGAAAACTAATGGCACTAACAGAAAGTTTATAATTTTTTCTAAACTGATGGCACTAACAGAAAGTTTATAATTTTTCTGACCTAAAAGCAAAAAGAATAGAAAAATACAAAAAACAAAAGAAAATAAATAATGCAAAAAACAAAAAAAACTGGAAAAAGTAAAGTTAATCACAAACTTGTGATTCAAACAAATATCAAAGAATTCAAATTTTAACTATTCAAATTTGAAAACTGATGGCACTAATAGAAAGTTTATAATCTTTCTAAGACTAATGGCTCTAACAGAAAGTTTATAATTTTGCTCCTCGCCGCTGGCCCATGACCATTAGTCCTGGTTTGTGCCACAAACCGGGACTAAAGGGTTGGTCCTCGTTGTGGGTAGAGTTTAGGCCCACCTCGCCAACCGAAGGGGGCTCACACAGGTTTATAAGCCCTTCCCTCTCTGCCTTGTTGAGCTCCTCTCAAAGTGAAAATAGATGCCCTAATAGAGAATAGTTTAACCTAAATTCATAGTAAATTTCTTTGAAATTCATAGAAATTGAGTATGAATTTAGGTTGAATTTTCTCTATAATCGCATCTATTCTCATTTTTTTAGTTAGTTAATCACAAACTTGTGATTCACACAAATTTCAAAGAATTCAAATTTTAACTATTCAAATTTGTAAACTAATGGCACTAACAGAAAGTTTATAATTTTGCTAACCTAAAAGCAAACAGAATTAAAAATTAAAGAAAAAACAAAACAAAATAAATAATGCAAAAAACAAAACAAAAAAACTGGAAAAAAAATAGAAACAATAAGTATTTTGTTGTAGTTAGAAACAAAATAAAA
>NC_041382.1:629473737-629474460 GCF_002162155.2 Triticum dicoccoides
TATGAAAGAAGAAAATAAGAAGAGGAAGAAAGAAAGAAGAGGAGAGGAATAAGAGAAGAAATAAATAAGAAGAGGAAAAAAGAAGAAAAAGAAGAGGAGAAGAAGAAAGGAATAGAGGAGAAGAAAAGAAAAATAGAATATATATTCTATTTTCTCTTTTCTCCTCTATTCCTTTCTTCTTCTTCTCTTTTTTTTCTTCTTTTTTTTCTTCGACACGTGGGGGGGGGGGGTCGAGAACGTCGGACATTCATGAGAGAGGCGAGGAAGAAGGGGAAGAAGAGGGAGAAGAAGAGGAGAGGAAGAAGAGGAAGTCTTCTCCTCTATTCTTTCTTCTCTTCTTTTTTCTTCTTCTTCCTATATGTATTAGTTTTTTTATTTAGGTTGTTAATTAGTATATATTAATTTTGTTCATATATGAATGGATGCATGTGATATGTATGTATGTATGTATCGGGTATGTCGTTGTCGATATACCCCCTACCCGATAACTTCGACATGAGGGGGTCGAGAGGGGGTCTAGGGTCGCTGAGGGGTCGAGGGTCGTCGAACATGAGAGGAAGCAGAGGATAAAAAAAGAAGAGGAACGAGGGTCGTCGAGGGTCGCCGAGCGGTAGAGGAAACCCTAAATAGAAAGTATCGTCGGTGTGAGATACATGTGGCCGTCGGTGTCGGACACTACATCCACGTCCCACAAATGGCGCGGGCTTCGACACCCACGTCACT
>NC_041382.1:629474937-629556228 GCF_002162155.2 Triticum dicoccoides
CCACTAGTGGCGCGGGCTTCGACGCCCACGTCACTTGTGGGACGTGGATGTAGTGTCCGACACCGACGGCCACATGTATCTCACACCCACGATACTTGCTATTTAAGGTTTCCTCTACCGTTCGGTGACCCTCGACGTCCCTCGTTCTCGATAAAAAAAGAGGAAGAAGAAGAAAAAAAGAGGAGAAGAAAGAATAGAGGAGTTCTTACTCCTCTATTCTTTCTTCTCCTCTTTTTTTCTTCTTCCTCTTCTTGTTTTATCCTTGAAGCATTGTCGAGGCCACCCCAAACCCTAGAGAAGCAGCGTCGAGGCCACCCCAAACCCTACAGAAGCAGCGTCGAGGCCACTAATTAATATTAGTTCTACGTTTGCCACTAAGATATCCATCTGTCATGTTTGAATAATAATTGCCATGTTGTCAATATTTGTAGAAACTATGGACACCGCCCGAGACGAAGTACAAGAAGAGTTGTTGGGGGACATAATCGCACGAGGAAGTGACGCCGTCGTCTTGTTGTTTCTCAACGACACCGATGGTCTGGAAGCAGCTGGCTATGATTATGATGGCTCCGGTGACCTAATGCTGGTGCAAGAAGGAGACCGTGAGGACGGCTCCGGTGATCCAATGCCAGTGCAAGAAGGAGACCGTGATGACGTCTCCGGTGACTGAACCGAGTCCGGCCAGGTATATATATTAGTTAAGCTTCTGCTGACTAGCTAATTGATGCATTCATTGTTTTGGTATGTACACATATTAATTAAGACTTTGTTCTTTTTTCTAGCCCTCCGGATCGAGCACAACTTCAGTAAAGAGACAAGGCCCGAAGAAAAAGTTGAGCTCGGATGAAAAGTTTGAGATCATAGCAATCGCGCCCGACGGCCAACCGATTGAACCCCTCCGGACAAAGAGCGCATTGGTTGCTCAGTGCGGGGTTTTGGTTAGGTACAAGATCCCGATCAGCATCCAGCAATGGTTAAAGCCGGCTACAGAAGACCCTGAGGTGTCTTATGTCAATGATATGCAGAAAAATGATCTTTGGACTGAGCTGAAGTCAAATTTCACCCTACCGCCAGAGGATGATCCAGAGAAGCCAGTTAAAGAGCAATTAATCAAGTCTTTTGCTCTTAAGAGGATGGCAGAACTATTCAGGAGGTGGAAGAAAGAGCTGAATAAGTTTGTCGAAAATGAAGAGACACCAGAATTCAAGGGCAGATATGAGAAGATCAGAGATCACTGGCCCGCATTTGTGGCCCACAAGACATCGGAAAAGAGTAAGAAGATGTCGGCGACAAACAAGCAAAATGCTGCGAAGAAGAAGCATCTCCATCGCACGCGGTCAGGTGGCTACCTCGTAGCCCGGCCTAAGTGGGCCAAGATTGAGAATGATCTGGTTGATAAAGGGATCGAACCAGAGACAATTAACTGGCCAGACCGTTGTCGGACTTGGTTCTTCGGGGCTGGCGGAACCTTGGACCCTGTAACAGGGAAGTGCATTTGGACGAACAATCAAATGGACATACCAGTCAGGAAGCTTCAGCAGTATATCGAAGCAGCGCAGTAAGGGACATTCTTTCCAGATAGAGAGAACGACAAGCTCACAATGGCCCTCGGGAATCCTGAGCACCCTGGACGGACACGAGGCACGCCAGGCTCCATTCCGTGGAAGGTTGGGTTTCCGTATGCAGGCGGTTACAAATCCTAGGAGAGGAGGAAAAAATTGCAGCAGACCCAAATGCAGGCGCTGCAAGCAAGGGTAAAAGCGATAGAGGAACGATAAGCAAATCGCAGCAAACGTACTGCCGAAGCTTCCCCCGAAGCTACCCCGCCATCTCAGTGAAGAAGCAGCGTGGCTTCCACCGAGCTGCTTCAGCCGGAGCATGCCTTGACGGCTCCTGCCAGCTATCCCGTGGATGCTATCACGGAGTCTCAAAATTTCCACCTTATGATGCAATGGATGAATTTGAAGGTCATGGCGGCTGTTGGCTCTGTTTATCCTACTAAACCCGGCACAACTTTTCACTGCCGGCCGATTCCAGAAGGATATGCTAGGGTGATGGTGGATGAAATAACGGAGGGACTTGAGGACCTCCAGGTTGACCACCCAACCGGTGAAGGGGAGACTAGGCTGGGGTCTACTCTGAAGACTCCTTGCCTTTGGCGGAAGGAGCTCATCAACCTTCCGAACTGGACGCCTCCGCCTCCTCCTCCTCCTCCGGCAAGTCAGGGAACTCCGCCTCCTCCATCGCCTCCTCCTCCGGCGAGTTAGGGCACCCCGGCTCCTCCATCGCCTCCTCCTCCGGCGAGTGACGATCAGGGCACTCGACCGGCGCCTTCTCCAGCGCGTGGCGGCACTCCGCCTCCTTCTTCACCTGTGCCGACGCGCCCGAGCAGCCAGCCTCCTCCTTCTCCGCCTCGTTAGCAAGGGCGCAAGAGACCTGTCGTTGCTCCGGCGTGTCGTAGTCCTTCTCCTCTGCCTCATAAGCAAGTAAAGAAGACAACCGCTCCATCTGCTCTGCCGGCGTCTAGCAGTACAGCCATAGGCGGGAGGAAATACAGATTCGGTCCTTCTCTGAAGACTCCAGAGAAGTTACCATACGAGAGGACCCCGGAGGAGAACGCCGAGATCGCACGAGAAGAAGTGAGGAACTACTTTGAAGGGGTGAAAGCAAAGAAACATCCACCTCCGGAGGAGAAGGTAGATCCGGTGAAAGCGAAGCGCACTCTGGCTGCCCTGACAAAACCACCCAAGTCTCCGCCGAAAGGAAACTATGAGCGCATTATTGGAAAGGAATTTGCCGAAGCGGAGCGGTCGGGATGTAATGTCAGTGATCAAAGGCTAAAAGAATGACGAGCTGGGAAACAAATTGCCCAGCTCGGCGAACAAGCGAAGCAATCGTGCCCCCCGCTCAAGGTGCCTAGCGACAACGTCGCTAATGATCCGAGGATGGTGCCCGGTTATAGCAATCTTGGCGATTACCTGCCCGACGATGTACATTATGATTTCATGGAGGTGCAGATACAAAGATACGAGTACGGGAAGCCTCTCGTCAAAGATGAAAGATCTCTATCAATGATGATGCGAAGATTGCATGATTGGTACTTGAAAATCTGCAGAGACTCTGGGGGGAGGAGTACTTTGTATGTGAAAGTTAAAAAGGAGCATGACCTCGTTGGAATTGAACTGTTGCCTGTTCCATTTGAGGAGTTCTTTCAGTTTTTCAATCAATTGGCCCTCGATAAAACAACGGTCACCTGCTACTGTCTATAAGTAGTACTACTTCTGTCATTAAGTCTCTCTATATAGCTCAGCTCTTTCATTGCATGTATTTATAATCATCCTCACTATATTATGCAGATTGAAGATCGCCGAGTGTAAGAAAAGACAAGTCGATGATATTGGGTTCATTAACACATATCTCATAGATGCAACTCAGGTTAAATTTCATGCCGCGGCTACCGAGGCCAACTTGCTACGATCGTTGGTAACAAATGAAAACAAAAATATAATACTCTTTCCTTACAACTTCAAGTGAGTGTTACTGTCTTGTGCGTATTCGGTTTCCCTTATATATTAGTCAAGGTTATAGTAATGTAATTGATGAGTTATGCATGCGTGTGCAGTTACCACTATATTCTCCTAGACGAAAAGATCCCAGGACTATGCGGACATGACTCAAATGCTCGAGAAGTAAGTTAAATCGATCATTATCCACCATATCAGCAACTTTGTTCATTTCCTGATATATCAAGTAATTGTTTTCTTTGTCTGGCAGGGTTTGGAAAAAATTCTCCAAAAAAGCTCCAGGACTCCCGAAGAAGCTGCAATTTAGACACCCGAAAGTAAGTACTATAGTAGCATGTTCCGCGCATCTCCTATTGATTTGGCATTCTTGCTTATCAGTTTGATTGACCTCTATTTCTTGTAAAGTGGTTGTGGCAGGAACAAGGGAATGATTTCTGTGGATACTACGTTTGCAAGTCCATCCGCCACACGACCTGTGAGCGGGGCTACACTGACGAACAATATGAAGTACGTAAATAACAACATTCACAATTTTATTTTATTACCATCATTTGTGTTGAGTTTCATTCATTCATATATATATATATATGTATTGACCCCCTTCTTCAAATTAGATGTTTTGGAAGCGGGATGAACTCCTAGCACCAGCTCGCATGCAAGCAATTCAAGAGGAATTGGCGGCATTCTTTCTTGACCACGTGATCGCTGAAGACGGAGAATACTATGTGGACCATGAGTCCGTATGATTATATTTGTAAGAGATAATTATTGTATATATGTAGCCGGTAGTGTCGGATAGATATACGAGAACTTGTTGTTCGACCAATCTCTCGGAGAAGGAGAGGTGGTCGATATCACTTCGCTCTGTATGCATATATGTTCATGACGATCTTCTGTTTCCTTCGTTTGCTTACTAGCTAGCTAGCGTGTCTTGTCCTCTCTATACGTATGTATAGTACGTAGCGTCGACCAAGCACAGACATAAGAGAGGACACTTCTCTCTATTAATTATAGCTAGCTAACACAATATATGAAACACCTAAATTAACCCCCCAAAACCCCCAACCCCCCCCCCCTCCCTTCAAAAAAACAAAAACCCCAGCCACAGAAATGCTGATGCGTGGATGCCTATTGCTCCCGGTTGGTGCCACCAACCGGGACCAAAGGGTTTCCTGCCTGGGCTCCGCGCACAGGCCACGTGGAGGCCCATCAGTCCCGGTTCTGTATTGAACCGGGACTAAAGGGACAGGGCATTAGTACCGACCCTTTAGTCCCGGTTCAGGAACCGGGACAAAAGGCCCTTATGAACCGGGACAACATGCCCTTTTTCTACCAGTGCACCCTCCCCTGAAATGCCTACCACCGCCATGCTCCCCCACCCTTGCCATCCGTTTAACCCCGGCCACGATCCATTTTTCTGGTGAACCACATTCCACACCCAACACTCATAAGATAGATCGTGGGCACCCTGCCACCCTAATATAGATACTGGGGTAGCTTCTGTGCCGCCTTCTTCCTTCGCTCCCTCGAACTTGTTTCACAAATCGACTAACCCAAATTATACTACTAGTACGAACGTATCTATACATACTAATAAAAAAAATAGGTATTCTTAGTCCGTTTTACTATTTTATGAAAAACACCCTAATGTTACTAACATTAAACCCGCATTACATATCAAATATTTTTTTAAGTACTCATATCTTCTAGACCATAACTCCAAATTTAACATGTTATATATTAATTTTGATTAGAAAAATATGTAGAATCTGAATATTATATTATTTTACCTGTGGAAAATTAAGAAAACTATTTAGGCAGCAATATTAATCAGCAATGCATTATGCGCCTTTTTTTCATATCAGTACTAATTCAGATTGGGGATGAACACCTCAGCAAAATCAGGATTGGACATGAAATGCTATACCTACTAATAAAAGAAATAGGTATTCTTAGTCCGTTTTACTATTTTATGAAAAACACCCTAATGTTACTGGCATTAAACCCGCGGTACATATCAAATGTTTTTTTAAAATACTCATATCTTCTAGACTATAACTCCAAATTTAACATGTTATATATGAATATTGATTAGAAAAATATGTAGAATCTGAATATTATATTATTTTACCTGTTACCAATTAAGAAAACTATTTAGGCTGCAATGTTAATCAACAATGCATTATCCGTTTTTTTCATATCGGTACTGATTCAGATTGGGGATGAACACCTCAGCAAAATCAGGATTGGACATGAAATTGAAGATAAATTTGCTAGAGATACCCAATAAATAAGGACATGCATGAAAAGAAATAAAAGAAGGCCCCAATAAAGATGGGATGTCCACTATAAAAGACATAAAAGAGAAAATGCAGAGAAGATCCGATAAAGATGAGATGTTGTGTTATTCTCCTATATATAAGAAGAAAAAAGAGATGTCATGCATGTAAAAAAGTAAAAATGGGGCATGCATGAAAAAAAATAAAAAAAATCTATTCTTAGTCTGTTTTACTATTTTATGGGAAACATCCTAATGTTACTGACATTAAACCCGCAGTACACATCAAATGTTTTTTTAAATACTCATATTTTCTAGACCGTAACTGTGACACCCCAAAATTTTGGCCTTGTTTTAATAAATTAAAATTTTGCCAGGAAATTAAAACTTTTATTTTCTGGGCTCCCTTTTGATTTTGGAACCATTTTCTCCCTTGTTATTATGGAGTTTTTCCTCAAAGTGAGAACTTTTCAAATATGTTATTGGACTTGTTTAAACCTCTCAAGAAAACTCTTATTTTATTAGTAGAACTAATTAAATAATTAATTTTCTTGATCTTTATTTTCTTGAAAAATGTTTTTTCAAGGTTATATGGCCATATTTGAACTACCACCATTTGATAAATTCACTTAAAATTCCAACCAAAATTTGGAGATGTCATGTGATGTTTTTAAATCACTTTTATGCAAAAATATCTTTTCTTCATGAAATATTTTGAGCTCTACACCCAATTTTCTTCTCTGGTCTAGAGTGCAATTTTGCACTACAACCCATTTAAATATTTTCTTCTAGACTCCACCAAAATTATGGGATGTTGTTAGTAGCACATGATTCAACTTTATGCAAAAACCCAGTGATGTCCTTTGAAAAAATTGAGTGAATCAACCTCATTTTCATTCTGGTCCAGCCTTGTGATTTCTACTACAACCCTATCTATTTTTGCTCCAGTGACCTTGTGCTTTGTCCTACTTGTAGTCAACCCTACCAAACCCCTAAGTCCAGGAGCATGCACCCATTGGATCATTTTTGGTTCATGAAGTGATGTCATTTGTCTCCTGTCCAGAATTGAAGTTTTGCAAAACTTGCACTAACAAGTTTATGTCTTTGGCAAACTAACCTCGCCACCCTCTTATTCATCTAAAGAGACCCCACTCTGGAAGTTTTGACCACTCCAAGAACTTCCTAAATGCCTCTGGCATTTGGTCAAACACCCTGTGCGCATAAACAGTTTGGCATGAATTTATGTTTGCTTTTGTGAACCTGATCCCCTGACCAAACCAGCATGTCCCATGGATTTGCGCTAGCCTACAACCCCACCCTCCTAACTCTCTTGTGGTTTAGAGCCCCCTAGCATGCATTAGCATTTCGTCGAGCACGTTCCGTGTGTGCTCTGGGCACGAGCAGAGCACGCGTTTTGCACGTGCCGCACCCGAGCCAACGCGTCGCGCCCCTGGTTTGCCCTCACTGCAGAACCATGCCACGCACTCCCTTTCTCACCGCATCATGCCAAGCCGCCCCTCGCCACATCCCCGGCAGGCTAGGAGCTAGCCGCCACGGCCACCCGACAACCCTGCTCAGGTCGACGCCGCCCGAGCCTCTTCCGCTCGCCACCTGCCCCCTGGAGCAGCGCAAGCTCATCCACAACCCCGTCCTCTAGCACACGTTGCCGACACGTCGCTCTGCCGCACAGTAGGACGGTTCGCCGGTGAACTTATCCACGGCCGCCGTGGAACCGCCTTGACTCGCCTATATAGGGGACCCCGAGCTTGTCTTCGCACGCAGGCAGTCCCAAGCCATCTCTTGGAACCCCCCATTGGCCAGCAATCGAACCAGGGAGGCCCTCTTCCCCGACTCCGGCCAGTTCGGCCATCGCCGCCTCCCGGCTCCGTTCAGCGCAACCAGGGCCTCCCCCTCTCCGTTCTCTTCACCAGGAGCTCTCTCTTCCTCCCGTGAACCCATCCCCCTACTCGATTTTGATCGGGAACCACCGTAGCCCCAAACCCACTTTGCTCCCGAAGCCCCCTCCGCCGCGAAGCTCACCGTCGACGACTCCTTCCACACCCGTCGACCCAACGACCACCGAGATGACCGCCCCGGTCTCACGGATCCATCCAGACCCTCTGGAACCCACGGGGAGCCGCCGTTCGCCGGCGATGATCGCTGTTGCGTCGCCTCCTTTCGGGCAGAGGAAGAGGAGGGAGAGATAGACCAGTCAAACCTGACCAGTGGGCCAAGCGGGCCCACTGTCAGTGACTCGCGTGCCGTCCACGCTGGAGTAAGTGGAAGCGTAAATCCAAAATACGCTTTCGACATGTACGTGTTTATTCGAAACGTTTTATTTTCTGTTTTATTTTAAATAACAGATTTTGACCTGAACTTTGACTAGCTGTAACTTTTTAAATAAAACTCCAAATGAGTTGATTCTTTTTCCTACCTCTCTCAAATATTATATAGTTTATTTTAAGATTTATTTCAAAAAAATCCAGACAACTTTTTGGTACTGTTTTTGAAACTATATATTGATTCAAAAATATTTTGAATAGGATTTTTTTGGAGAGAGGAGAAAACTTTCAAAAGTTTTGGAGTGCACCCTGCCTTTCCACACCTTGAAGGCAAGCATTTTGAACCCCGGAATAATATTTTTGATGTGTTAGATGACACGTTTATAACACCACCTTATTTCAGAGAACTCGTTATTTTATGTGGTGATACGATCATTTGCATGAATGCATACTAGTGATTTCCTTGCTGTTGGAAATGAATATACCTATGATGGTAATCATCCTCATGTGCCTTGCATGCATGCCGGAAAGGAATCGGGGAAAGCCTCGGCCTTGGGTAGGCATGAGCTTGTCGCCGGTCTCCGTCGGGACGGTTATGTCCGGTATGGCATAGTAAGGTATAATGAGTGTTGATTTTATTGGTTGAAATATATTTGTTATACATGTCACGCAGGGAATTTATAAACCTCCTGAGTCGACCGTAGATCGAGTCTTGTTCCAGTAACCCCCATACTTGTTTTGTACTACCACTTGTCCCAGCTGCAGGTAGGGTACGGTTCAGTAAGTCGTCAACCCCTTTCAAGCACACACCGTACAGAGAGGCCATGGTGGAAGATACCGGTTGTAGCCGGTAGGCAGGCCACCTGGTCCGGGGGCATGGGTGTTTCCGGTTGGGACCGAGAGGGGAGGCCACCCCTTAGAGCGCGCGATATAAATTTGATCCCATGCTACGCGAGGTTGTAGCCTCCCCACTTAGAGTTTTGCTTAACAAGTGTCGTGGGTGATTCCAGACACCGGTGAGTTAAGCTGGTGTGTGCAAGTCAGGTGTGTTTTCAATTAAAAGACTGTAGACGGAATTAGTCCCGATGGACTAAAGGAATCCGTTACTTGTGGGTAAAGAGTACACCCTCTGCAGAGATTAAACCTATTCGAATAGCCGTGTCCATGGTTAAGGATTTTAGTCTGGGATGGGTCAAGGGTTGGTCTTAGTGTCGGTCTTCAGAGGAGAAATTGTTAATCCAGAACTTGGATTGTGAATTCTGACTTGTGAAGATTTTGATTATTATTATTATGGACTAACCCATTATATCATTGAGTATCCCTGGGACGGTTCTATCTCCTGGATATTCATTGTGATTATTTATTTTATAAGCCCTTTATGTGGTGTCGCTGAGATGCCCTAATGTGGCATTGCTTGTTATTTATTTATTTTATAAGCCCTTTATGTGGTGTCGCTGAGATGCCCGATTGTGGCATTGCTTGTTATTTATTTATTTTATAAGCCCTTTATGTGGTGTCGCTGAGACGCCCGACTGTGGCATTGCTTGTTATTTACTTACTTTATAAGCCCTTTATGTGGTGTCACACAGACGCCCGACTGCGGCATTTTATTCCCACTCCATTATTGCTTATTCATGTTGCATATAAATAACCTGCTTGCATGCATAAAAGATGTTTTATTTATGACTGACGATGTGATCATGGAATATTTCAGTGCATAATTATCAATTATATTATCCCAGTGTTCATAATGGTTGCGAGTACATTCAAAGTACTCACTGGCTTGTCCCTGGCTATTGTCTTGGCCAGATTTCTGCATGGAGAGGAGCGTTGCGATGACAGCCCCGGAAACTAAGCAACGGTGATAGCAGCCTCGCGAAGATAGGAGTTGACCTGGTCAGCTGTTCCTGTGGGAAATGGAGTCCCATAGACACTGATGTCTCACAAACCGCTTCCGCCATCGACCACTAGAAACCAATTGTTGTACTCACAGGCCCGAATGGTCTTGTACTGCATATTTTGTATTTTTGCTTGGGGTTTCTGTATCAAGTTGGTGCGTCATCAGCTAACAGTAATCCTGGGGCTGGTGAGCACAACGGCCATTTTCTGGAAATTTATACCCGGAAAACCGGTCATGACAGTAACTCCCAATTTAACATGTTATATATCAAATTTGATTAGAAAAATATGTAGAATCTGAATATGATATTATTTTACCTGTTAACAATTAAAAAACTATTTTGGCTGCAATGTTAATGAACAATGCATTATCCTTTTTTCATACCGGTGCCAATTCAGATTGGGGACGAACACCTCAGCAAAATCAGGATTGGACATGAAATTGAAGATAAATTTGCTAGAAACACCCAATAAATAAGGACATGCATGACAAGAAATAAAAGAATGGCCCAATAAAGATGGGATGTCCACTATAAAAGAAATAAAAGAGAAAATATAGCAGAGATCAGATAAAGATGAGATTTTGCACTATTCTTCTATATATAAGAAGAAAAAAGAGGTATGCATGACAAAAAGTAAAATAAAAGACTAGTTTTATAAGATATAAATAGGGATGAAACAGGGACCAATACCTATGACATGTATGGCAAGAAATAGTGATGAAATAGGGGCGCAAGTACCTACGTCCACAGGAGACCATACAATAGTGTTGTTTTCCATACAAAAAATAATATTTTTATGATTAAAAAATCATGTATATTTTTTAACACAAATCCTACCTCTTTTTAACAACTCTTCATCTATTTAAGAAATATGCATGTGGATAAAGTGTTCAAGAGTTACCCTAAGTTGGTGATTCCCTAGTGTGCTAATGTGTCATCGTTTGTTTTTGTCATTTTTTTACTCGCCCGTAACAACACCCATTTCGAAGATGGCATGAATAAATGCATGATCGCTTGCCCGTTTCTTTATAGGGATTAAATCTATATGCAAGCCTGTTGAAATAGAACACCTGTAGAATCTTAAACTGCACTTTTGTAGTTTAATTCCATCTTTGTTTGAGACGTAACTACAAATTCTCATAGTATAGACAATTTTTTTTGTAAATTAAGAGCGTGTGGTATTTTTTCTCCCATTGCAATGCACAGGCCTTTTCGCTAGTTAAGTACAGTAGGAACATGAAGATACGAGAAGTAGTACCAACTGCAAGCAGAACAGTAGTAAGACATATAGTACTAGTACTACTGTATATACTAAAGAGTTCAAATAACAATAAAGAACATAAAGTTCAAATAATGAGAAAGAACATAAATATAGTTCTGCTGGGGGCTCAGCACAACACACCCCTGAAATAAAACTAAGCAACTAGTCTGTTTGAAACTGTAGTAGAAGCAGCATGAGCGACGACACTGCCACCTTACTCGGAGTCCGGGTCCATGTCCTTGACTTTATCCTCATCCCTCTTCCTCTTCCCGCCGCTTCTTTGCTTGAACCAGACACTGGGCTTTGCTTCTTCATCCAACCATTGTAGATATTTAAACAAACGTAGGCATCCATTGTTGCGTACATGATGTGATCTTCATCTATTGTCTTCGACTCCCATGCATGATGAAACTCATGGTGAGGTTTCTTCAGTTTAGCGTACGAAGGATCAATCATGGCTGCTGCCAGGGTCAGCATTTCCTTCTAGAGATCGAAGGGCTGGCCTACAACGAGGCCTATCCGACCCAGGACATCCCTGTCATTCCTAAAGTCTACAGTAACGAATTTCACTCTTTTGTCCTTGAGGAAGTTCTTGAAATCCTGACACTCAATGTCGGCATGGAATATGTGGTAGACCAAGCACATGTTGTGTACGCAAACCTGGATCACGGTGGGCTTCTTCTTCTCTGCCTCCTCTAGAATCTTCTCGCTTTCCAGGATTATGGTGTACTCAACATCTAGCCTAGCGACCCACTCATCCTTTGAGTTTTCGAGCATGCTTCTGAAGCAAGCAAGGAATCCTTTCACCGTCGCGGATCCACGGGTGTAGATGACGATGAAGTCATCGCCAGTGATGGCTCTAACCTGGTACTCAGCGTTGACCATGGAGATTTGGGAGGCCAAAGATTTTGGAGGAGGGTTAGGAGAAGTTGAACTGGTGTAATGTGAAAGGACGGGACGACTCAGAGCAAACTATTGTAAGGTAGAAGATAGGGACGAGTAGGGCGTGCGAATGGCGTGGGGTTGTTGGCTTGCCGGTGGATAAATGACTGCAAGCCCCCAAATAGTTCTTGAGTACTATGCGGGTCCCACTAGATGTCATGTCTACTAGACCCGTATCGTAGGCCTGACGGTATAGCTTCTGCCTGTTCGCATGCCACGCCGACGCGTGGATGTAACTTCACTTAATTCCCTCAACCGTCGCGCCTCCCAGGACCTTTGCCTCCCACGCGCGGTCACGCCCTTTGAGACTTCAACCGGCTATGAATGAGCATTTTTGCCTATTCCTCATGCATGATACTCCCTCTGGTCCTTTTTACTTCCATCAACCGTTGCAAAGTTTTTGACCAAATTTATACTAAAAATATCAATATCTAAAGTACTGATTATGATGAGTATAAAAACTACATTTTATAATGAGTATGAAAATATTGATTTGACATTGTGAATGTTGATGTACATTTTTCTATAAGTTTGGTCAAAGTAGAGGTACATTGACTTCAGACAAAACTTAAATGCACAATGCAGACTAGTTCCTCCGTCCAGGTGCATGCCATGTCCTATCTAATCATCACAACAAGGTTTAAAGGGCTCGATTCAATAATTTCACCTACTCTTACCAAGATGGATGCGGTGGAATAGGTTTTGTAGTGGTTTCTAGAGTCTGGACTCCATCTTTAGGAACCTTCGCCGCCGCCGGCAAGAATGCAAGGAGATGAACCAGAAAGAAAATAAGGCTGGAATGAGTAGTTCCATATTTTATACAGTGGTAGAGGTGTGTAAATATTTGCTATACAGTACCTCTGATGGCAAGGCCATGTCTCTATGCACACACATCTCAACCGTTTTTCCAAGTAGATCGAACGGCTCATGTTGTCCAGAGGCAGACATACCATCACCACCAACTGATATTTTTATTGGAGTGGTCATGCATGCATGTGGTGTAATTAATGGATCAGTTTACACAAATTTTTGAGAAAAATGAGAGTACTAATTAAGTACTTTTGCAAACTAAGGAATTAATTCCACCATTCATCATCTACCTTGGTTGAAGAAATTTTCAAATTAAGCCCTGTAAACCAGAAAGGAGGGACTACCACATCACCACCACTATGGCCAGCCTTAATCATCGCATGCAATGATTCAGTGCACCTTGAAATCTGAACGCCTGCTTGACTCTCCTTCTCCCTCCAGCAGTCCCACCACTCCACCCCATGTGGGAAAAAAATCCGCATGCATGACTCTCCTCCCCCGCGCTCGTCCAATCGGTTATGACCAGCAATATTTCCACCCCTTCCATCACCCATAATTTACTCCAACAAATATGCCCATGTAGCTCCTTCAGTTACTTTACTATAGGTGCATCGGGTCACTGACATGTGGGCCCAATAGGCATCCGACCCACATGTCACTGATGCAACTGGACCTGCAGTTAAGTCAGTGAAGCTCGGTCCATATATTATGTAGGTGTTCCATTGCTCGCTATAAATATTGCGCCTCCCACGGCATTCGGAAGAACGCTCACGTTCATCGCTATTTCCTCCCCTCCCTCTCACGTCGACCACCATGGCATCCCCCCTCCCAAGCCCTAGGCGCCCCTCGCTACACCGCGCGGACGGTCACGCGTCGCTGTTCCGTTCCTCGCCGCCACTAGTTGAGCAGGATGCGTCGCTGTTCCGTTCCTCGCCACCACTAGTCGAGGAGGACGCGTCGGTGTAAGTGCATCTAGTGCCACCCCTAGTTGGTTCTGGAGTATTGACGACAAACCTAGTTGAGGGACTAATGTGTTTGTGAGAATTGCAGGATAACACAGGAAAAAGTCCCTCATTGATTCGGTTTTCCTACCAGAGATGACCCCTAAAAATGTATGAAGACATTGAAGTCAAAGGTGGTATATGAAGATATTCACATTGAAGACTATGACAAGAGAAGACATCGCATGAAGCCTATGGAGCTCGAAGACTTAGATCTTTCATAGTTCTTTTTCTTCTTTGTTGAGTCATAGGAACCACCGTACTGTTAAGTGGGGTCCAAGAGAACCAGTCAGAATGACTTAAGTGATGCTTAACCAAAACCTATGTCTTCGAGTGAAGACTATGAGAGCGAATCTTGTCCAGAGTCGGACAAGTTGGCTTTGCTTGTAGCCCAAGTAAAGTTGCCGTGTGAGTTTGAAATCTGACCGTTGGAACACGTGTCAGTTCCTTAGTGACCCAGGGACATTTCAGACAAATCAGGTCGGGTTGCCTAGTGGCTATAAATAGCCCACCCCCTACAACCATAAATGGTTGGCTGCTCAGAGTTAGTTTACTCTTGTCTCGTTTGAGAGCAACCCACCTCGAAGCCTTTGAGAGAGAATTCCTTGCGAGGATAAATCCCTAACCACCCAGAGCCAAAGTGAATTAGGCATCACTTAAGTCTTCTTGTTTGTGTGATCTGATGACTTATTACACTTGAGGACTATGAATCCTCCAGCCGGTTAGGCGTCATGTTCTGAGCATCCAAGAGACATTGTGGATCGTCGGTGAACGAAGTCTGTGAAGGTTTGGGAGTCTACCTTGAAGACTTACCAGAGTGATTGGGCGAGGTCTGTGTGACCTTAGCTCAAGGGGAATACGGTGAGGACTGGGTGTCCTGAGCTGCGTGTTCAGGACTGGGTGTCCGGGACTGTGTGTCCTCGGGTTCAAATACCTAGCCGCCCTAACCAGACATATAGTTGTCACATCAACTGGAACTGGTCCAACAAATCATTGTCTTCAACGAGTCACTGGTTTCATCCTTCCCTTCTCTTTACTTCCTGTTACTCCTTGTGAAGTCATTGTATGATTGCACTATCTTTTATCTTCACTGAGTGACTGTGTGTTCTGTTTGGCTTCATAATATCTTCCTACCTAATCCTTACTACATTGCTGCTATTAGTCATTGTGCTTTCACTCCATTGAATATTTGACTATGGCTTGCCTAGTGTAGTCTACCTTCCGCTGCAGGGTAATAGGTTTATTTCTATTGTTTGTCTTCATAACTTCCACGTTTTGAAGACTTTCATAAAAATCGCCTATTCACCCCCCCTCTAGTCGATATAACGCACTTTCAATTGGTATCAGAGCAAGGTACTCCCTTGTTCTGTGTGATTCGGTTTAACCACCTGGAGTTTTAGCTATGTCGACTGCAGGGATAATTAAAGTCTCCGCTGCGTGCCCCGTCTTTGATGGAACTGAATATCCCTACTGGAAGAATAAGATGTGCATGCATCTTGAAGCCATTGACGTCGACCTATGGTATGTCGTCAAGAATGGCGTTCCCAAGGCTGGAGAAGGTGTCACTGCTGCTGATGTCAAGAAGTTCGTTCAACTGGACTCTACTGCCAAGAATATCATCTGTGGTCATCTGACCAAAGTACAATATGGCCGCGTGAGTGCTTTGGAAACATCTAAGCTAGTCTGGGACTGGCTCTCCAAAGTCAACGAAGGCGTCTCAACCCAGAGAGATCAGAGAATCAGTGTCCTTTGCAACCTCTTCAACCGCTTTAAGAGAAATCACAATGAGAATGTCCAGCTCACATTTGATCGACTCACTGACATCACGAATGAGCTTCAAGCCCTTGGCGCTACTGAGATCACCAAGCATGAAGTCGTCAAGACACTACTGAGATCACTTGACAGTTTGTTTAACATCCTAGCCCTGATGATTCAAGAACGACCTGATTTCAAGACACTCGATCCGTCTGACATACTTGAGAGGCTCAACACACATGAGTTTCAGCTTTCTGAGAAAAGAGATATCTACGGTCCAAACTATGGGCGAACTCGTGCCTTGAAGGCAAAAGTTGTCTCCTCATCTGAACAAGAATCTGACAGCAGTTCTGATGATCCTGAAGACATTGGAAGGGAACTTGCTATTCTTGTGAAGAAGTTCCAAAAATTCACCAAGAAGAAAGGTTTCAGAAAGTCTTCACGATCAAGCTCAAGGAATGATGAAGCTTCTGCTCATGACTACAAGAAGAAAACATGTCACAAGTGCAAGAAACCTGGTCACTTCATCTCTGAGTGTCCATAGTGGGACAATGAGAACAAAAAGAAGAAGAAGAGCAAGGAATATGACTCTGACGACAAGAAGAAGAAGAAATACTCAAAGTCTTCTTCCAAGTCTTCCTCAAAGTCCTCATCACACAAGAAGAGCTCATCTGGCAAGGCACATGCGTTTGTTGGCAAGGAAATGGATTCAGAGGAGGAGTCCGCTTCTGAGGAGGCGGAGGTGGAGTCTGAGGAAGAGTCCGATTCTGGCGTTGCAAGTCTGGCTACAGCATACGTTGCCAAGTCCATCTTCAACACTGAAGACAATGACTTCATCACCCACACCGATGCAAATGACAAGGACTACTCCACTCCTACCTACTGCTTCATGGCACGCGGTGCCAAGGTAAACACACGCACTACTCACTATCAAACATCTAGTGAAGATGACTCTGATTGTGGTTCAAAACCCAGCTACAAAACACTTGCTAAAATTGCAACTAAACAACAGAAAGCTATGGAACATATTCAAAAACAGTTAGACAAAAGCGATGATATGTTAGGCACTGAAATGAATCGATCCGAGTCCTTAATTGAAGACATAAAAAATCTTCACGTTAAGTATGAGGAACTTGAAAGTCGTCATGAAACGCTCTCAACAACTCATGAAAAGCTTTCCTATGATTATCTTCAAAGGAAGCAAGATCTTGAGAAATTGAGAGCGGCTCATGAAGATCTTCAAAAGGAAAACCAGTCACTTCGTGCCAAATAGATCAGTTCCGCTCATGAAGGATTTGAACCACCATGTCTTAAATGCATTGAGCGTGATAATGCTACCACTGTTGCTGAATGTTCTACTGCTGCTACTGTTGCAATATCTTCAAGTATTGATGTGGGAACTAACCCCTCTGCTGAGGATTCCACTGCTATTGCTGATGAGAATGCTAGTTTGAAGACATTGCTTGAAACAGGGATGTGCAAAAGTCTTAAAGGGCATCAGACACTATGTGATGTCCTCAAAAAGCCGATCTTGAATCGAAACCCGAGGAAAGAGGGTGTTGGGTTCGTAAGGAAAATGAATGCTGATGGCTCTTACTGGAAATCTGAGCAGTACCCCAAAACCACATGGGTTGCTGCAAAGGAATCTTCAGCAGATCCATCCACTCTATCTGGCTTCACTTGTGCAAACCTCATTGTCATTGATGAATCCTTTGATGCAAACTATAAATTGTTTAAGAATCAGAATGGTGAAGTGTTTGCCAGGTACATTGGTACTAACTGTAGGAACGGACCGCCTATGAAGAAGATCTAGGTTCCGAAAAAGTGTCTAGTGAATCTTCCTGTGAATGTCATCATGACACCACACGTGAAGAAGACAAACCTTAGACCACAGGCTTCATACGGTCCAAAGGCTTCATACAGACAGAGGACTCACTTGAGTCGCACTAACGCAAATGTTTTACAGGGAAACCATATTCAGGCCTATGAATATGAGCGTGGTTCATCAAACCGCCATGTTCATAAGACCAAGAACTATTCTGCTTATTCTTATGAGTACTATTGTCCGCCTGCAAGACTTTTTGCTAGGGCTCCAAAGCCAAAGTTCTCAGACGCCGCAATTAGACTTATTGCTTCTAAGCCACCCTTGAAGATGTGGGTGGCTAAGAAAGCTTAACTCTCTTTTGCAGGGAAAGGTCTCCAGCAGAAAATCAAAATCGTCTGACGCTATTGCTGGGGACCTTAAACATCTTGTAGGGCACAAGATCAAATGCCTGAATGGTCTTATTATGTACTTCGTTCCTGAATTGCTTGCTACTCTCCCTATGAGTCCTAATCTGGATCTAAGCTTTCATAACCCACTGGTTCGTCAAATGTTTTTGCTTCACAATTCTCTTCGTGAAGCCTATCCCCCTAACTGCACTGTAGGGTACGACACCAGCGTCTTCAGAATGGATTGTTGATAGTGGGTGTACCAATCACATGACTAGCAAAAGAAGCCTTCTTATGGACTCAACCTTACGTCCATCCGACAAGAGTCACATCACATTTGCTGACACTGGTAAAAGTAAGGTATTGGGCCTAGGTAGAGTTGCAATCTCAAAGGATCAACACATGGATAAAGTCATGTTTGTTGAATCCCTTGGCTTCAACTTAATGTCTGTCTCAATGCTTTGCAATTTGAACATGATCGTAATATTTGGAAAATATCACTGCCTTGTACTAATGGAATCTAACAAGTCTCTAGTGTTTGAAGGGTATCGGAAAGATGATTTGTACGTTGTAGATTTCTCGGCAGGACCACAGCTTGCCGTATGTCTTCTAGCAAAAGCTTCAGAATGCTGGCTCTGGCATCGGAGGCTAGGGCATGCTGGCATGAGGAACCTCCACACCCTTGCAAAGAAGAAGCATGTCATAGGCATCAAGGGCATCAAGTTCAAGAAAGATCACTTATGCGGTGCCTGTGAAGCAGGAAAGATGACGAGGGCCAAACATCCCTCGAAGACAATCATGACAACCACTCGACCCTTCGAACTGCTCCACATGGATCTTTTCGGTCCCACTCATTACTCAACTCTTACTACTACTGCTTGTCTCTATGGCTTTGTAATTGTTGATGATTATTCTAGATATACTTGGGTGCACATAATCCTTTACAAGATTGAAGTGCAGGATGTCTTCAGACGCTTCGCCAATCGAGCAATGAACAACTATGGCGCCAAGATAAAGCACATCAGAAGTGACAATGGCACTGAATTCAAGAACACCAGCCTTGATACATATGTTGATACCTTGGGCATCACACATGAATTCTCAGCCCCGTACACGCCACAGCACAATGGCATCGTCGAACGCAAGAACAGAACACTCATTGAGATGGCCCGAACGATGGTTGATGAATACAAGACTCCAAGAAAATTCTGGCCTGAAGCCATTGATACTACATGCCATACAATCAATCGTGTTTATCTTCACAAGCTTCTGAACAAGACATCTTATGAGCTCCTTACTGGCAAGAAGCCAAATGTCAGTTACTTCAGAGTATTTGGCGCCAGGTGCTGGATCAAGGATCCACATCACACTTCAAAATTTGCACCAAAAGCACATGAGGGTTTTATGCTTGGATATGGAAAGGATTCGCACTCCTACAGAGTCTTCAATCTCTTTCATTATAAAGTGGTTGAAATAGTGGATGTGCGGTTTGATGAGACTAACGGTTCATAAAGAGAGCACCTCCCAAATGGGCTAGATGAAGTTCCATCCAGCGAATCAATCAAGCTTATGGGAACCGGAGAAATCATACCCTCTGAAGCTCAACCTGAAGAGGAACTTATCATCTCCGCACCTGATCAACCTGAAGACAATGCTCAGCCTGAAGACAATCCCACTAACAATGACAATGATCAGCAAGAGCAAAACCTTCGCCCTGTACATCCTCGTGTTGCCAATGAAGTGCAGATTGAGAGAATAATTGACAGCATCAATGCACCCGGTCCGCTCACTCGATTAAGGGCAACTCAGCTAGCAAATTTCTATGGGCACTTCGCATTCGTCTCAATTACAGAACCCAAGAAAGTTGAAGAAGCCTTCATGGAACCTGAATGGATTCAAGCTATGCAAGAAGAGCTTCAACAGTTTGAGCTGAATAATGTATGGGAACTAGTTAAGCGTCCTGATCCTCAGAAGCACAACATAATAGGTACCAAATGGATATACCGCAACAAGCAAGATGAGCATGGTCAAGTTGTCAGAAACAAAGCTCGTATCGTTTCTCAAGGATATACTCAAGTGGAAGGCATTGACTTCGATGAAACATTTGCTCCTGTGGCTAGACTTGAAGCCATACGCATACTGCTGGCCTATGCAAATCATCATAACATACTTCTATATCAAATGGATGTGAAGAGCGCCTTTCTCAATGGCAAGATTGAAGAAGAAGTGTATGTTGCACAACCGCCTGGCTTTGAAGATCCGAAACATCTTGACATGGTATACAAGCTCAACAAGGCACTGTATGGCCTCAAACAAGCCCCTCGGGCCTGGTATGACACACTCAAATACTTCGTGAAGAGCAAAGGCTTCATACCTGGTTCCCTAGACCCCACTCTCTTCGTGAAGACATATGATGGTGAACTGTTTGTGTGCCAAATATATGTGGATGACATTATCTTTGGCTGCACCAATCAGAAGTACAGTGAAGAGTTTGGATATATGATGCAAGAGCAATATTAGATGTCCATGATGGGGGAGCTGAAGTTCTTCCTCGGTCTTCAAATATGATAGCAACACAACGACATCTTCATATCTCAAGACAAGTATCTCAAAGATTTCCTGAAGAAGTTCGGTATGCAAGACTGCAAAGGCTTCACGACGCCAATGCCAGCCAAACATCATCTGGGTCACGACGACAATGGTAAATAGTTTGATCAAAAGTTATACCGCTCCATGATTGGTTCTTTGCTTTATCTATGTGCATCTAGGCCAGATATTATGCTTAGTGTTTGCATGTGTGCTCGATTTCAAGCGGCACCAAAGGAGTCGCATCACTTAGCTGTGAAGCGAATTCTTCGATATTTGGCTCACACCCCAACTCTAGGATTATGGTATCCAAAGGGCTCAGAGTTTGATCTGGTTGGATTCTTGGATGCTGATTATGCTGGTGACAAAGTGGATCGCAAGTCTACATCACGCACATGCCACTTTCTGGGACGATCACTTGTATGTTGGTCTTCAAAGAAGCAGAACTGTGTATCTCTCTCCACTGCTGAATCTGAATACATTGCTGCTGGATCTTGCTGCGCTCAGCTTCTATGGATGAAGCAAACACTCAAGGACTATGGCATTCATCTGAAGCAAGTGCCACTTTACTGCGACAATGAAAGCGCCATCAAGATTGCCAACAACCCAGTTCAGCACTCGAAGACAAAGCACATTGAAATTCGTCATCACTTTCTCAGAGATCATGTTGTGAAGGAAGATATTGATATCATACACGTCAACACTGAAGAGCAATTGGCAGATATCTTCACCAAGCCCTTGGATGAGAAGAGATTTTGCAAGTTACGGTGTGAGCTAAATATCTTGGAATCCTCAAATGTCCTGTGACCAGGCACACATCCTAACACCTATGCATATTGATGACTTAGATGTGCAACACACAAAGTAAAGTAGATCTTCAATCAATGAAGACATACATTCTAAGTGTGAATACATTAATATGGAATTTGACTTCGGAGCGCCACGATAATTGTGCGCCGTGTCTGGGTCTAATACTTCCTATACGGTGGGTAACACCACCACCAAAATGTTCTGTTTGAAGTGTTTCACTCATGGCGTTACATTTGCTATATCTTCACACTTGGTTTGGCTTCAATTTCAACATGTCTTCATGATTATCTTCACTATGTTGATTATATATATACGTATATACTAGTGTTCTGTGCTCTACAGCATTCACTTATAGCTATGTCTTCTTGTTGAATCTTTTGAACTAAGTGAATGTGATCGGACCCTAACCTCTCTATGCTTTGTATCTCAAACTCTATCTCTCCAAATCATATGCATTCTATTGAAACTGTCAAATGTCTTCTCTGCGTCCTTGTCAGAAGAAGATACAGAGACAACCATTAAGTCCGTTTTCAATGCTCATTCCTTCACCTGAAACCCGGAGAAGTGGGAATGACCACCCGACAATCCAGGCGTGCGTGGGAAGTGGAACAACCCCCTATATGTTGCATGATGGCCACGTATTCCTCAGATGCGAATCGCCAGGGGCACCTCTGTAATAACACAGTGCCGCCCCTGTACCTATAAATACACACCTCATAGCAGTCATTATCTCTTCTTGCACTCTCGCATGAACCCTAGCGCCACCGCTAGCCCTCGACGACGCCAGCAACGAAGCGCTTCGCTGCCGCAACCTCTCCGACGCCGTCTTCACGCCGACCGCGGACATCGTCCTCTCCGCCGTCGTCGTAGGTGTCCTCCGTCGCCAAGTTAGGGCACGGACGATCGAACTGCTCAGCCTCCTCTTCCACTCGGTCTAGCAGTTCTTCGTGTGGTAAATAAAACTTCCTTTTTACGGTCCCCTTGATCCTATAGCTTTATCACTTTCTACCACAAGCATTTTCTATTCACACAAGTTGGATCTCTTTCATACTTCATCTCATAACTTGCCTAGTATATTCACTTATGCTTCACAAAGTAGTTAGATTCCTCACTTGTACTGATCCATGGATTCGTACAAATCTAGAACCAACTCCTTATCTATGAGTGAATATCTTCGCACGATGAGGTCAATGTCTTCTAAACTAATTTATCTTCAAAATCCTCTGAGAATGCATATGACCTCTTCCCCTTCCCTCGCACCTTAATGTTGTCACAGGTACATGTCCGTGGGAGAATCCCTTGGTTCTCATAGTCTGCATTCATTTGTAGAATTCTTACAGTATCACATAAATTCTCCCGAAGCCAGTTCCTGTTTGTCCAGCAAGCGAAACCCTTTGAAGCCTTTGAACATATTGAAGCCTTTCAATTTAAAGTTCATGGCTTCAGAGAAATTAGCAAAGGGTGGCAGAAAGCATCGAGGAGAAACATCAAGAGATCTGCCCGATGACCTCTCAGAGCTGTACAAGACAGATCCTGAAGAGGATTACAATCAGCGCAAGACACGAATCCAATGGATTCGACGCTATTGGGCAGAACAATGGTTCAAGTACAGATTTGTGACCAAGGAATATGCTGAAAAGAATGCCATCAAGCGACCATGGGGAGACATCCTCTACAAAAATCTTCAACCCAGGACCAGAGATGAAGCCATTGAACAAGGCTTCTATCCCTGCATGGTCCGTGGACCACAGCCTGCAGATGACGGTGAATCAGATGAAGCACTTGCAGCGCCGAAGCCAAAGAAGCTGAAGCAGCCAAAAGCTTCAAAGCCGGCCTCTGCACCAAAAATCTCACGGGCGAAGCCACTGGCAACTGCACCTCCTGAAGACAGTGTGCAGTCGAAAGAATCGTCACGCATCTCCAAGCCCCAGAAGGTTAAGATGCCTCTGCCACACACCGGCAGAGCTGACAACTGCTGCCATTCTGCGCAACGATGCCATTGATCTGTCAAGTGATGAAGATCTTGCAGATGATGCTCTTAAGCAACTCATCAAGAGCAAAGAAGAAGCAGAAATCTTCAATGATCTGCCTCTCTTTGACGTGACAATCATCCACAACTTCATTGATGAGTGGTTTGACACGCCAAACATCAGCTTCGAAGATCTGCAACTACCCATTGGCCTCAGTGTCGCCTTCCATGGCGCCATTGCTTCAGAGCTAGCTCTCGTTCAGCGCATCGTCGAACTAAAGCAAAAGATTGACTATGAAAAGGCTCAGTTCAAGAAGCATATGGCCAAGCTCAGCGTGCAAGAGGTGAAAAACTTCAAGATTATGCTGCACGAGCTCAAAGAAGCCTTTCTCAAGAAACACGCAGAAGCTCAGGGTTCTCGGGAGTGCATGAAGAGCCTGGCTGACAAGTGTGTGCAAGGCTACAACGAAGCTGAGAAGCGCAAGGCCCTTGGGCGTCCGGGCATTGATCCCAGGATGGCTGCTAAGCAGAAGAAGAAGCCCAATGTGGCCGAACCTCTCGCACCAAGGCAGGAAGCAGATCCCATTGTCTTCCCAACTAGAATGACTGGCTCGAAGCCTAAAGCCCGGTCAACCGCTTCAGAGCTGAAGAAGACGAGGACCGCTGAGGCTGAAGCCAGGAAGAGGAAACATCCTGAAGCCTCTCCTACTGCCCCCTCCAAGAAGAAGAGGAAGACCAAGAAAGAACGGGCTACTCCCACAAAGCCTTTGATTGTTGAACCCATTTCCATGGTTCGTCCTGACGCTGAACGCCAACTGACAATCCATGAGCCTGCTTTCACAGAGGCTCATGAAGCTGAAGACTTTCCAGTAGCTGATCCCATCGCTGCTGAAGACATTGGTCACTATGACCATGTAGAAGATGGTGCAGTCCTTCCTCAGCTCAAGCACAGCGAACTCATCAGCATTGGTCGTCCTCTGACGCCAATTGCTCAGGATGCTTCATGGGCTGATTGCCCACAAGAGGAAGAAGACTTTGAGGCCCAGCCAACTCCAACTACACAGGCGTCGCCTGCGTTGCGCAGGCTTCGCAAAGGACAAAGGCCTCTAGTCTCTGCGTCTGAAGCTGAAGCTGTTGAAGACATTCCGGCTGCATCAGCCGATGAAGAAGAAGTCCCACAAGCTGCTACTCCCCTGTCCCACCAAGAAGCAGTTCTCAAGGAGAACGTGACTGTGACCGATCCTCCAGCTTGTCAAGTGGAGGTTGAAAATCTTGAGGCTGCCACCACCAACACCAATGAAGCCACTGACGTTGTCATGGCTGAAGCTAATGTGGAGCCCTCAGCAACAAAAGCACCAGAAGTCAGCAAAGCCACTGATCCCACTGCTTCTATTCCTGCGCCTACTGCCGGTCCTCAGTTCGACTATCATGTTGAGCACATGCCTCAGGTACAGAAGCCAATCCCGAGATTGCCCAGGTTCCCAGGTCCTGCATCAGCACCTGGATCCTTCAATATCAATGGCTTCAGAGCAGACAACACTTTCTTCAATAGCTCCAGGAACCCCTACTCAAGGGAAAGAATATCATCTGATCGGTTCTGGAGCTATCCGCAGCGAAGCTATTACTCCTGTATTCTATACAATCAAGGTCGCATCTTCCCACACAAGCGTCTTGACATTGAAGCAATAGCTGGTCTACCCTGTCTGGAGGAAGCTCTGGATTGCTTCAAAGAGGTTGGATTGCTGCCGTTCGTCACTGACCAAGAGCATTGGAATGAAGAGTTGCTGCTCCAATTCTATGCCACACTTCACATCTGCGGGTATAACAGAGATCCGAAGACTTGGGTCCTGGAGTGGATGACAGGAAATGTTCATCACGAAGCCAAAACCTTTGGCATCATTGAGCTCATTGATCTACCCACTCCTGGCGTTCTCTACGAATCTGGCTGTCAACTTCATAGTGAAGCTGTGGAGAGCATCTTTCAGAAGCCTGAACCTAACATGAGTCAGATGCTCAGTATGATGAAGCCATTGCCCCAAGATGCTGAATATCCCAAAGAGTTCTTTGTTGAAGACCTTGAGTATCTGCCAAGAATTATTTATCACATCATAAGGCGAACTCTCTGGCCCATCAAAGGACACTCTCCACATGCCAAGCTGGAAGGTGCAATGAAGACTTTGGTCTTCTATATTCTTCATGGCAAATGCTTCAATGCACAGGACTTCTTCAGTCGCCAACTTGCTACATCAGGCTCTGATCTGTTTGGCTTGAAGTTCTACGCACCATGGGTAATGCGGCTGATCAAACTTCACTCCGCTATCTCATATCAGCCATCTGCTCGCAATCATCGGATCTTTTTGCCTAATGTGGATATGTCTATTGAAGCCATCTATCCTGAGCCTGCCAAGGAACCTTTAAGTCTTCAGAATGCAGAGCATCAAAGTTTTTCTCAGAACATTGAAGGAGTTGAAGCAGTCACTCGTGTGTATCCTTTGGCTGGCACTACACGTGCACCACATCCTGCTCTCACTGAAGCCACTGACAGTACAACTGCCCCACGACCCAAGAAGCGCACTCGTGTTCTCAATGACCGAGAGCTTCTTGTGGCTCTTCATCAGAAACATGATAGGCATCATGACTGGCTGAAGCGTCAAATGCAAAGCCTCTTGGTGGATGTTAATCGCATTCGCAATCTAGCCACCAAGAATGCCTTTGTTGCCCATGAAACCTCTCGACGCACATGGAAAGGGCTGACGCTGATGTGTTCTGAAGATGATCTTCAAGAGGATGACTTCTCTGAGCGCTTCAAGTTTGACTCCACACCTCCTCGAAGGGCAGTGCTGCGACGAACTCCATCTCTTGAAGACTCTGAGATCTCTTCCTCTGCTGCACCTATGAATGCCAGAGTGATCGAGGATGAAGACGATGCTACTTCACCGCCACCTCCTTCAACACGCTTTGACACTGCTCCAAGCTCTTCTGCACCGCCAACCACCACCGACGACCCTGCTGCTTCACCTACTCTTCTTGGGAACGAGTAGATGCTCTATGTCTTCAAACCTTTTTGGTCCTTACTGACAAAAGGGGGAGAAGCATATGAGTTTGATAGTCTTCAAGCGGGCCCATATGGGCGGGTGCTTCATATTTTGCTTTGTGTTTACATCTCTCGTTTTGATACATTTGGTTCTTTGAGTTGTAACACTTAAACTCGATGGTCGTCTGCTACTTATTTGCCACTTTGTGATGCGATGATAAATTCCGCATGTGCGACGATAAATTCCGCACTTAGATCATTTTGCAGACGTCCATTTTCCATTATGCATGTCATTATCTTCACATACCTTCACATGCATAGTGGATTGTCATCATAAGTTGAAGATGATCTCCACAAGCACAACCTACCATGTGCATTTGCATTCCAAAAGCAAATTACTTATATGCACATCTTCAGGGGGAGCCCTCGCAACTTATGAAGACAATTCCTTATCCTTTACAATTTCACATATTATATTCCCCGTTGAAAACTTCAACTAGTTTGTCATCAATCACCAAAAAGGGGGAGATTGTAAGTGCATCTAGTGCCACCCCTAGTTGGTTTTGGAGTATTGACGACAAACCTAGTTGAGGGACTAATGTGTTTGTGAGAATTGCAGGATAACACAAGAAAAAGTCCCTCATTGATTCGGTTTTCCTATCAGAGATGACCTCTAAAAATGTATGAAGACATTGAAGTCAAAGGTGGTATATAAAGATATTCACATTGAAGACTATGACAAGAGAAGACATCGCATGAAGCCTATGGAGCTCGAAGACTTAGATCTTTCGTAGTTCTTTTTCTTCTATGTTGAGTCATAGGAACCACCGTACTGTTAAGTGGGGTCCAGGAGAACCAGTCAGAATGACTGAAGTGATGCTTAACCAAAACCTATGTCTTCAAGTGAAGATTATGAGAGCGAATCTTGTCGAGAGTCGGACAAGTCAGCTTTGCTTGTAGCCCAAGTAAAGTTGTCGTGTGAGTTTGAAATCTGACCGTTGGAACACGTGTCAGTTCCTTAGTGACCCAGGGTCATTTCGAACAAATCAGGTCGGGTTGCCTAGTGGCTATAAATAGCCCACCCCCTACAACCATAAATGGTTGGCTGCTCAGAGTTAGTGTACGGCTTGTGTCGTTTGAGAGCAACCCACCTCGAAGCCTTGGAGAGAGTATTCCTTGCGAGGATAAAGCCCTAACCACCCAGAGCCAAAGAGAATTAGGCATCACTTAAGTCTTCTTGTCTGTGTGATCTGAAGACTTATTACACTTGAGGACTGTGAATCCTCCAGCCGGTTAGGCGTCGCGTTCTGAGCATCCAAGAAACATTGTGAATCGTTGGTGAACGAAGTCTGTGAAGGTTTGGGAGTCTACCTTGAAGACTTACCAGAGTGATTGGGCGAGGTCTGTGTGACCTTAGCTCAAGGGGAATACGGTGAGGATTGGGTGTCCTGAGCTGCGTGTTTAGGACTGGGTGTCCGGGACTGTGTGTCCTCAGGTTTAAATACCTAGCCGCCCTAACCACACGTACAGTTGTCACATCAACTGGAACTGGTCCAACAAATCATTGTCTTCAACGAGTCACTGGTTTCATCCTTCCCTTCTCTTTACTTCCTGTTACTCCTTGTGAAGTCATTGTATGATTGCACTATCTTTTATCTTCACTAAGTGACTGCGTGTTCTGTTTGGCTTCAAAATATCTTCCTACCTGATCCTTACTACATTGCTGCTATTAGTCATTGTGCTTTCACTCCATTGAATATTTGACTATGGCTTGCCTAGTGTAGTCTACCTTCCGCTGCAGGGTAATAGGTTTATTTCTATCGTTTGTCTTCATAACTTCCACGTTTTGAAGACTTACATAAAAATCGCCTATTCACCCCCCTCTAGTCGATATAACGCACTTTCAGTCGGTGTTCCGCTCCTCGCCGTGACGCATCGAGGTGGACGTGTCAGCGTTCCCAATCTCGCCAGCATGCGCGTTGGAGGACGCGTTGGCTCCCCACTATGAGGAGAACGTCGCGCCGCCCGCCGAGCCCCCCAGCCTTGAGGAGCATTGGAAAGAAATGGATGTCTCCTTGTGGGAGGCTTTGCCTCTGGCAGAGTGTGCCAAAATAGAGGCGGAGAAGAAGGCCGAGGAAGATACCTAGCGCGCCATGGGGCAAGCTGCCTGGCAGGCCTATGTCGCGTTCGAGAGAGTCAGGCAATTGGCTCTTTGGTAGAAGGCTCGTGGGAGGGACGTGAGGGTGGCGGAGGATGCCCGTGCCAAAGCCCTGAGTGCAGTCGGGCCCAAGCGCCTCATCTACGCTTAGCGGTACGTGGACTGGGTGCACGCTTCCAGCATGGAGGAGTACCTATTGGCGCCGGATCTCCACACCGGTGAGATCGTGCTTGCCCGCCGGCAAGCCGCCAATCAGCACCTTGCGATTTGCGAGGCTGAGGAAGAGGCGTTGTGTCGGCGCGCTGCGAAACAGCCGCGCACCAGGGCAGTCGTGGCGCGTCGCAAGCGCTCCTGCGAGCATCGCGGCTTTGATTAGGAATATAATTTAGTTTCATAAGGTGATCTCATTAGTTTTGGGACGCAAATGATAAATCCCGAACGTTCGGGAATTATTAGCGTCCTTAATTAAGTATGTAAAAGGAAAAGTTTGGAAACCTTGTGTATCCGTATGCATTTTGTAAGTAGATGCATACGTCACATGCACTAACATTTTATCTGTTAAATATTTGGTCAAAATTTAGCACAAATTACAATGGTGACGAATAAACCAGGACAGAAGTACTAGTAGTAGTTTAGAAGCCCAAATAAATGAGTGAGGCGCCTTAGTGTTACTCTCCACTGTGACTAGTCTTATGGGAAAAGCTGGGGAAGAGACGGCTTATTTTTTAAGCCTCTGAAAGAACTGTCCCTAGGAGTGATAGCTAGGGATAATAGGAGTAGTAGCTAGGGAGCGAGTGTGCGAGATGAACCGGAGAAAGTAAATGGAGAGAGATGAAATGCAAAAAAAGACGGAGGGATGTGATGGTTGCTTGTCCGTTTATTTTACTAGGCCACTTATTACTGGGAGTGGTTGGGTTTTCTGATATGGTAGCTTTATATGTGCATCCACAATGTATCCTTTTGCTGCCTCTATACGTGCCTCTATTCCCTTAGAGGCCGTCGCTATACAATGCTGGATGGAGCCTCTCAGAAAAATCTCTAGCGTGGCCTCTAACGTAAGAAGCTGCCTCCAAGCTATTTCTTTTGATTAAAATAATCCCCTGGCCCTACTTACAATCATGTAGCCCAATATTTGTGTTTAGATTTGGCCTGAGAAGGATATGATCAGTTGGAGAGGTCAAATATTATATGTTATATGGAACCCACCTTAGAGGTTGCATGACATAACTATACACTACACATTTTTTAGCTATGCTTAGAGGCAGGGGCGTAGGGCCCACCTTAGAGGCAGCATGGCCTATATACACTACTGATGCCCACTATTGCGCCACGAGCAGGGTGAGACTCGCGTGCAGCCCCGCCCTCTACACTAGTACTACATCGGTCGTGGTTTATTAGTCCCCCATTGAATTTGACTGAATATTTAAATGGCAAAATGTTAGTGCATGTCAACAAAAACTATATTGTTGGATTCGTATTTGAACATAGTTTTCAATGATATAATTTTAGGTGACATGCATCAGCATTTATCGTACTATATATAATGTTAGTTCAATTTTTGGTCGTACTAATCTATAGTATGGTTCCTGTGCGTTGCACGGAATAGTGAAATGCATTGATCGGGGAGTTATTTATTTTGACAAAGGATGTGGGGGTCATCTCATGTGTGATGGGTATCGATAGGTTTCTTCGGATATTATTTCATCTTTAGAGCTCACAAACATCTGGGTGAAATAGATAAAAAGTATCTTTTACAAACAAAAGCGTTCAACTGTTCAACCTGCATCCAAAACTTGTGAAGAAATAACACTTATTGTGCTTTGCAAGAAATGATCTTTGAGCATTAGTTTTTGAGTATCGATTGTTATACATGTTGGTTATAGATGACATGGCACTTTCTTATAGTCAATAGTCGGCTATACTATTAAGTATTAACCATGCCCTTATACACCTAGATGGAGGGATTAAATTAGGATGACTTGGAAGGGGTAGAGGAGATGTAAGAAATGGTTCATCATAAGTCTTTCACCAGTACTGTAGTAAAAATTTCATAGATGGAAGATTCTAGACTAAACCATAAATGGATACAATTTTATTCATGTGCGATACTCCAATAGAGCAAGATCATGCATGGAAGTGTCCATGTTCTTAGATAGTAGATTACATTGAGCGAAGACTAATGATCAACATTTAACTTGGTAATGCTTATGTCCAGGTGAACCTCCTTGGAGTCCCCGTGCACCACGTTGGGGACCAAATCATACCATGCGTCTTCCATGTCCACATTGGCGGGAAGGTCCCAGCTCGGCACAATCCTAGTCAACTTGATGTACCCAGTGTCGCCGCCCATGACCCTCCAAGGGGTAGTAACAGTGAGCACGCACCCATACATCGGCCTTGTGTCAGTGTCAGCATCAGCGGCGTCGTCCCTAACGCACACTACAGAGACCGGGCGGCGGCCTGCGCGGGCCTCGCCGGTACCCACGATCAAGAGGAAGATGCTATCGTCCTCCTCCGAGACTAGCAGGCGGTGGTGATCCTCCAGCGACTCCGGCACGGTGAACGGGTAGCATGTCTCGTACTTGATGTTCTTCGCCACGGTCCAGTAGTGATAGATGGATGACTGCGTGAGGTGATGCAGGAGGTCCGTCGGAGAGCCCCAAAACGGCATCGGGCACTCATAGCAGTAGACGAAGGGCTCCTAGGAGGCATCGACCAGGCCGTCCATGAAACGGGAGTGGCTGTAGGGGACGGTGCGCCAGTTGAATATATGAGCAAGTTACTACGAGATTTAGTCTGAATAAGCACAAAATAAATCATGACGGCTATAACAGAGATTAAACTAATCATGTGGACTACCATAGTAGATGAACAGATCAAATCTAGGACACAGACTAGAAACATGAATTCTACCATGATTTCGAACAAGAAGGACATAAACACATACGATGCAACAGGAGCAGCACCGTTGGCATTGATGTTGTCGCCCATGTCTTTGAGGAAGAGGTTGCCGAGGTTGGGGAAGAAGTCATCATCGGTGAAGTCATCGCTGCCAGCGGTCACGAGAGTGCGCTCCCAAAATTTCAACAGCGCCCGCCGAATGGAGCGCAGGAGGGAGTGGCTGTACGGAGGTTGCGGTGGTCGAATGGAGCACAAGAGTAGCACACGAAGTAGTAGTTGGCGCTCCTCCCTAGTCTCTATCTCTACTCTTATCTCTATCTCTACTACTCTTCTTTCTTTTTTATTATATACTAGTAGTTGTCAAATCTCTACTACTCGGCACGCCCGGCTGAACACGCCTCCTCGCCTCCATCAAACCCCTCCGTTAAACCAACCTGCAAACCGAGAAACCTACTCCGGCTCGCGGGACGAAATTTGCCAGTTGCCGTTGGAGAATAATAGAGTCACGTCCAATCCATTTGAGTTAATTGCGTGTATGATTCACCCTCTATAAAAAGTTAATTTCATCCTTAATCTTGTATTCAAAGTACTTTGTGGGTTCGACTGTCAGTAGAGTGTACATTACTTGCAGGCTGGCTACAGATTCATATAGAAAGTTAGAAAGAAACGAATCCATCCTTAATCTTGTATTCTAAGTACTCTGTGGGTTCCACTCCCAGTGCAGTAGTGAAAGAAGTATATACTAAAAATATATAAAAAGCTATAGTTTAGGATAGAACTCAAACTCAGGCCATCGCGCTGCAAGCATCCTATTGACACCAGATTTTGGCATGGTCGAAAATATAATTAAGAATGCCTCAAATGGAAAAATGCTCAAAGTGAGAAAGTTCCGTTTCATCAAAAGGATAAACTTTGATATTTGGGCTATAGCCATCCGGTCTCATCTCCATGGCCGAAGTTGTGTTTGAAATACTGAGATTTTGTATCCAAAACACTATTCGGCTGATTACATCTCCAAGATGACCACGTATGAGATAACTTTGACCGTTTTGCCTTGTTGAAATGGTCGATTTTGACATAAACATCATCCCAATCCGAGTTCGTATGCAAAATTTACAGCCATCTGAATACAACCCTATCACGAGCCAAAAGTGGCACGCCCCACCAGACACCTTGTCTGATGGGTAGCGCGGATAATAGTCTGTTTTGCACAAGGGATTTGGGCCTCAAGATGGCCTCTGATCAAAAAACATTCAACATGAAAGTTGTTCGTCTCATCGAAACGGTCAAGATTGCTTTTGGGCTCGTTTCCATCCGGGATCGTTTACCACCTCAAAAATTACCCACAAGGTCCAGCCAGTTTAAACCGAACAGTTTTGGGAAGTTCGGACAAAATAAATCCGAATTTGACTAGGGTTTTGGACGTGAATCCTGGCCTTTTCCTTGCACGGGAAGTCCAGCCGCCTCTTATATACCTACGGGATGATGGTCGATTGAACAACACACAATCGACAAAATCATCTACCACTTTTTATCTTTTATCTTTTCTCCTTAACCCTAGCTCTTCTCTTCCTCATTCTTCGTTCGTTCTTCTTGTTGCAGGGCGGCGAACCTCGAGGCCCTAGGGGCGATCAGGTCGACCTAGGGTAGCCCATAGATGCCGCACTCCCTGACGGGGTCCCTCCCAGGCGCGTGGGGTTTCGGGTCTCCAAAAGTGCCCGCCGGATTGTCTTGCGTTCCGCGCTTCCAGCGGGTCTCCTTCGATGTGAGCTGCGGTGCATCACCCCCGGCATCGAGGGTACACGGTGACGTGTTCGTGTGCGAACACACTTTTTGGCGACTCCACTGGGGACGAAGCATTGAACGGTCTCCCGCCCGTTCTTGCTACGAAGAGATCGTCATCTAGGATTTGCAATCTACAAAGGTAACATGAATACCCAATTCACCTATGTAGATGCAAATAATGCATATGTTATCGCTAAATTGTTTAATGAGCATAATGTATCGTCTAGCCCTAGCTTTATCAATCATGCATCTAATTATGTGCAAGAGTCGATGCAACAAAATCTCCATGCTTCTACCTCATATAATTTTAGCAACATGGAACATATGTATACGAACTCCCATGCATCGGCAGCCCCGCAAATCCATATGCCAATGAACAACATCATGAGTTCCGTTAATCAAGTTGAAACACTTCACATAGGAACTTCTGATTGTATGCAATAAAGTGTTTCTCCTTTTTATTCATCGGCAACTAGTTATCCGGCAAATTACCCCCAGTCATCATATGCTACACCTCATGCTACTATTTTTTGGCACCATATGCAACTATGGGTATTCATAATTCGGCTTCACACCTTCACGCTAATACCCGAATAAGTGAAAATTCTATAGGATGACATGTGTCTTCACCTAGTATCGTAGCATATAGTTTTTCCCCTGCAAAATTACAGAATTTTGATGACATCTCGTTACCAAAACAGTTTAAAAGTGTCGGGGGACAGTTCTATCCAGATTGGGTCATTAAGAAAAATCTTACGTCTTTTTAGGACGAATGCAATGTTGTTCTACATGAATTAATAAAAGAGGGAAAGCCTATTAATTCTGCTGCAATTCAAGCTAGATTATGTCAAAAAGAGAAAGCATTGGGTGTGGATAGAATTATCAAAAAAGGTGGTGATTTGGATAACAAAGTTAATTCGGCTATTGAAAAGACCGAATCAAATATTATGTATGCCGAGTTTATTCTAGAAAAACAGGATGACAAGGTGTTGAGGAGCTATTTGAAAGAGGAACAACATATCGTTCAAGTAACGCAACCTTCATGCTCTCCCAACGTGTTTGAAAAGGTATGTCTAGCAAGTGATTTACCTATCTTCCGATTTAGTCGCAACTTTATTGTTGATGCTTCTATAAGTGATATTCTCATAAGTAATATTGAAAGACCAATGAAGAAGGGAAATTTACTTGTTAGCAATAAAAATGTTATAGAACATGTCGGTCAATCTATTGTGACATTTGTAAAGACCGATAGTGACCTATTATTGCAGCCAAAATTTTCCCCATTGCTTTATCAAAATTTCATATCTAATTGGGTAGCTTTGCTTGTTTCATACTTGGCTTGCACTTGGTCTCAATTGAGACATGTGTATTCTAGCTATTTTCGTTTCAGAAATTTAAAGCCAAGATCAAATTCTTTTTAGAAATCCGATGCTAATATAATATCTTATCCAAATACATCGGAGATAGGGTGCAAAGCACAATGCATAGCCGAATGGGGAGATTCTAAATCTAAACCATTCGTTTTCTTACCTCCAAAGCCGTTCGCACACCAAGATCTGCTAGAAAACAAAACGTATACCTTTGATTCAAACATGTGTGATCAAATCTTTAATTTGTTGTAAAAAAGTAATTACATTAGAATTCTTGATCACCATGTCAAGCCATCTATCCAAGGACAAATTTATTGTAAGTTGCATGATTCGTTCAAGCATAGTATTGAGGATTGCAACATGTTTCATCAAATAGTTAAATCGGCCATTGATAAAGGACGATTGAAATTTATTGAGACAACAAGAGATGACAAGTCTATTCCAACTGGTCCCGATGGTAAAAGGTTTTTGCATCGGCTGATTCAAGCTGATCCATTTAAAGAGAAGGTAAAAACTGCAGGTGATGGGATCAAGCTTTCAAGTCAAGAAGTTGTTGAAGAGCATAATGAACATAATCTTGAGGCAGAGAATTCCATCGAAGCTACAATAGAGACGTCAAGGACTGGGGGCAACAAGAAAATCCAAATATCAGTGCAAGCACAATCAAAGAAAACAAAGGCTGACATAAGCACAAAGGTAAAAAGCCGAAAGTCACTTTCGCGCAACTGTTGGAAAAATATCAGAAGATAAGTGAGAAGAATAGTGCTTATCGGCCAACTAATGCGAAAGCATCAAGATCACCCCCTAGGCACAAATCCAAGGATCGATATTGGCAAGAAGAGAATTTGAATGCAACTTGTTCATATCCTTATTTTGGGCCACCAATGCCAATGTCATGGGTGCCTCCCTATGCTCACAAATCCATATCCATCATGGGACAAGTATGATACAAGGGCACATTCTCCATATTATTATAAACCATCTCGTCAATATTATGCAGCTCCAAGAAGACCAACATTCAATGAGAAGTCATATGTTCAAGACTGTTTCAATAAAAAAGAGTCGGTCTGGAGCACAAGGAAGAATAAGGAGGTGGTTGACCAAGTCTACCGTGTCAACAGAGATGGTCGTAAGAGTTCCACTTCAGATATGATCTCAAATGAAAAAGAGCCAATTAAAGTGCTGACATTGTCTACAAAAGGCAATGAGGAAAGTCAATCAAGTGCCAAATCTGAAGGGAAGAAGTTGAGACTGCACAAGGTAAATCAAGAATTGCCATTAATTCAAACAAAATCGCTGCCGGGGTGCCCACTCGGCTTGTCGTATTGTCAAAAGAAGAAGTTGCAAATGCTAAGTGCACAAGAACTTGAAAAGAGAAACATGTCATGGGTTCCCAAAGGAAGTATTCAAAATAAGAATTATGTGCAAGCTTCCTTTAAAAGGAGTGCGACAAAGGTGAAGAAGGAAAAGAGTGAAAACTATGAAGGACCAAGCCGAAGGTTTCAACATCTTCGGTCCACACATTATCCATTTTATTCAACATTGTCATTGATGCCTATGCCATGGAATTTTTCATAAGGTATGCTTGGTTACCCTCAATGGGCTTATTTTAATCCATGGACGCAATATAATTTCTTACATCATGAAAGGGTATTACCAAATCATCATATGCTTGATTAGCTTCATTTTTGTTGCTAATCTAAATAGCCAATAAATACTTATTGTCCTAAGCACGTACAAATGACCGATGAAGTGTTGACATCATCCTCAGAAAGAGCATTGTGCAAGTTATTTTTCGGCACGCAAGTTCTACCAAAAAACAGGTGGGCATGTGTTGACACCAGATTTTGGCATGGTCGAAAATATAATTAAGAATGCCTCAAATGGAAAAATGCTCAAAGTGAGAAAGTTCTGTTTCATCAAAAGGATAAACTTTGATATTTGGGCTATAGCCATCCGGTCTCATCTCCAAGGCCGAAGTTGTGTTTGAAATACTGAGATTTTGTATCCAAAACACTATTTGGCTGATTACATCTCCAAGATGACCACGTAGCAGAGAAATTTTTACATGAATTGTCCTTGCCTCGTCGAAATGGTCGATTTTGGTATAAAAACTATCCCAATCCGAGTTCTTATGCAAAAGTTACAGCCATCCGAATACAACCCTATCACGAGCCAACAGTGGCGCGCCCCACCAGACACCCTGTCTGATGAGTAGCGCGAATAATAGTCTGTTTTGCGCGAGAGGTTTGGCCCTCGAGATGACCTCTGATCAAAAAACATTCAACATAAAAGTTGTTCATCTCATCGAAACGGTCAAGATTGCTTTTGGGCTTGTTTCCATCCGAGATAGTTTACCACCTCAAACATTACCCGCAAGGTCCAGCTAGTTTAAACCGAACAGTATTGGAAAGTTTGGACAAAATCAATCCGAATTTGACTAGGGTTTTGGACGTGAATCCAAGCCTTTTACTTGCACGGGAAGTCCAGACGCCTCTTATATGCCTAAGGGGTGACGGCCGATTAAACAACACACAATCGACAAAATCATCTACCACTTTTTATCTTTTATCTTTTCTCCTTAACCCTAGCTCTTCTCTTCCTCATTCTTAGTTCGTTCTTCTTGTTGCAGGGCGGCGAACCTCGAGGCCCTAGGGGGGATCAGGTCGACCTAGGGCAGCCCATAGCCGCCGTGCTCCCTGACGGGTCCCCTCCCGGGCGCGTGGGGTTTCGGGTCTCCAAAAGTGCTCACTGGATTGTCTTGCGTACCGTGCTTCCGGCGGGTCTCCTTCGACGTGAGCTGCGGTGCATCACCCCCGGCATCGAGGGTACACGGTGACGTGTTCGTGTGCGAACACATCTGGCCCGGACCAGTACACCAGGTGTTCTTTGTAGACGATGCAAGAGATAAACCTTTATAGCAATGAGCCCGTCCATTGCAACGGATCCAAAGTAGAATAATACATATTCACAAATTTGAAAGAAAACATTTTAGTTTTGATATACATATCACTAAAAATATCTTATGTTTCACTCGAAATATATTCTTTGGGCTGTTTTGATGAGGTAAGGGAGGAACGTGATTGGTTTCAAGATACTAAAGGGTTTTGTGTAAACTAGAGCAGATAAGTGGGAATTGTTGCAAAAGGCCACAACTTACATCACAGCCATTAGATGCAGATCTAATGGTCAGAAATGGCGGATGGCAGACACACCATCATCACCAACTGAGTATTTTACAGGAGTACTAGCAAGATGCCCATGCGTTGCACGGAAAATCAAGATGCATTTGTATAAGTAGTTTATGTTGTGGGAGAAAAGGATGAACAAGACAAGGCCTTATTTGCAAATGTGGAGAGGGGTGTGGGTATCTTTTTGCAAAATTGCCATAGTTTTGTTCCTATCCGTCAGATATAAATCGGACGGCCTATATTCCAGGATGGCAGGAACACCATCATAACCAACTCTATTTTTTATAAGAGTATAGATAAGTATAAGTAATATAGGAGTAGGAGTAGAGAAAAACCTGAGTTGGTGATGATGGTCATTGTTAGTTGTCAGACGGTGCAAGTTATAGCCCGGGTGTTTTAACCTTTTTTTGGAATGATATCTAGCGATTGTTCGCCACGAGCTCAATCATGGAGAATCCCACGTAACCATCAGATTTCCATCCGACGGTAGCCTGTTTTTAAGCCATAGTATTTGACAAAACTGCCACCCTTACACACGTACTGTAACTGCGTCGCGGGCATTTGCAACTGCCATGTCTGCCAGTGACCATTTGCTGGGGATTGGAGTTTGCACCGATGGTGGTTCATAGTCATTCCATGCTCAGGCATTGAAGTTTGTAACTATTTTACATTAGACTATACTAATCCGCCCGTTCAAGTAGTAGAGCAGAGTCCTACTCCACTACTACTCTAGTCAAGCAAGTTAGGGCATACTAGTAGGTACTATAGGGAGTACCAGTACTGTGATCACTCAAGCAAGTTGTTTGGCATCGATATGACCCTACGCTGCGGGTACCTGTCTCGTAAGTAAAGCGGCGTGCTGTAGTCATCGTCACATGTCCACTTTCCACAGAACATATTCGCTTCTCCATCCTGGTCTGCACATAATCGTCCAATCTTCCATCCCCGCTAAGGCGCCTCCCCCCTCTTCCGAAACCCAAGCACTAACAATGGCACAACCGAGCAACGTCCACCGAAAGAGTGGCTGGAATTCGCTCCCCATAGAGGGAATCAAGCTCATTGCTTCGCCTGTGGACAATCTCAGTACCATGCCGCTCGCCACGTGCTCTTCGGGGCTGTACTGTTTACTCGAAGCCCTCAGGCCGGAGATTTTTAAGTCAGCTCCTTGCTTGCTGATGCCGCTTGATCTTTAGAAATGGCGTGTCATGCAGCATAACGATCGTAGGGTGGTGAGCATCAACCCTCTTGATTGCGATCTGATCCCCATCACCCTCAACTACATTAATGGTATGTACCGGGTCGGCATGAACACGTCTTGGATGGTGCTCGTCAATGGTGGAGGTCGCTGGATGCTTGTGGAGGTCTACACCCGGTGATTGATCCCCCTTCCTTCGATTAACACTGCACTGCTTTCCAACCGCGACCCAGAATACTTGGAATCTTACAGTAGCCAACATGATACCAAGTTTGATTTGCTCAAGGTTGTAATTTGCCAAGTGCCCACGAGATCTATGAATTATAAAGACTTCAGGCTAATTGCATTCTTCAACCGTGGTCTCGCCTATCTGACAGGTCACTGTGGTAAGTGGATAAATCTGCACGTCCATCGTAGGATAATACATCCTCCATGGTTCTCTGATGCCATTGAACACAAGGGCTTCATTTACGCTGTCGACTCCTTCTATGGCTGGACGTATTGCTGGCCTACTCCAGTCATCGCTACAAACGACTGTTGCAGCAGTATGTTACTTTCCTATGATACCATGATGGCTTGCTTATATTACTGTCAACATTTAATGAAAAATATTCATGCTCATAACATGTTGTTCTTAAGATTGACTACATTAAAAGCCCTTTTTTATTTGACTCCAACTTGATATGATGTTGTAGGCCGCCTGGTGTCCCTATCCTTCCTAATCTCTGAACCATTCAAAGAAAAGCGACATGTCAGTTGCAGGTGGTTTCTGGCTCCATCGGACGATGGCGAACGATTGATCATCGTTCACACATATCGTACATGTTGTTTCGTGGAATACAATCACACTCACTGCAAGGTCTTTGAGCAGGATCCCAACTTCTCTGGGCCTTCAGGAATTTTTGACTGGAGCCTGGTAAGTAGCCTTGGTACATGCTCTCAGTTTCTCAGACTGAATAATCCGATTAACCAGGAGATAACCGTCATCAAGGGATCATGATGGCAGTGCGGTTTCATTCATCAGGCAAAACTGTGTGTACACAGCGTACCATGCGTCTCTGCATGCACCATACCCTGATATGTGTCGCCATGCTCTGCAGCCCAAAGTAGGAGAGAGGGTCGCAAGTATCAGACTTTGACCTGTTGGCTAGAGTTTCCCCCATCAGGCACCCATCTGGTTCAATCCGTCAGCTAATCTCCGCAGCTTAATAAATAGTAACGTCTAACTGAGCCAGTTAGTTAGATGCATGTTGGTGTAGTCGGATCTTTATTTAGTTTGATGCATACACTTGTTCTTTTTTGATAGCCCTTTTGGAATGATGGCTGATGTTTGTTTTGGAAGAGAGAGCTACGTCTTTACTCTTTTGGCCTGCTTACTGCTTCTGTTGCACCCCCAGCCGTGATTGCTGCTGCTGCTGCTATTTTCAATGTACAATCAGTAGTATATTTCGTCTGTTGGTTGAATAAATGTGTTGTTAGAACGACAAACACAATGTTTTGGAAGTCGTTGCATGGTCCGATCCTTTAGTGCCCCGTACCGTACATAGCGCATACTATTTTTCATAGGAACACATTTTCCACTTGTTGGTAACATGCATCCCACTGATGAAGGCCCAATAGAGGAGCCCATAATTAATTGGAAGGGAGGCTCTCACATGAATTCATACAGGTACATGCTCATGGTCCCCTAAACATAAATCTATACCTACTATTAAAGGGAATAGGTATTCTTGGTTTGGTCATAATATTTTTCGTCCGTCATGAGGCACTGGGGTTAGTTGTTATGATCGTACATTATTTTCTCAAACATCTGGGCCGACCCATGAAAATAGCAATAGGGTCCGATGACATATTGTAGCTCCAAAAAAGATGCATGTCTGGGGATCGAACTCAGGATGTCATATTAGAAACATCACACACCAACCCATTGACCTGCTGAGCTTTGCTGGTTATAAAATAGTGCAGAATCTTAAGAACCAATTTCTAGCGCAGATACGCATATTTTTAAATATTTGATTGCAACTGTTGTCAAAAAAATACCAGAATGTCTTGTGAAGCGCGAACACTTTACAAATTTGTAAATATATTTTGATAAAATGAAATATTTTTTTAAAACACGAATATTTTCTGAAAATCATGAACAATTTTTTCAAACAGGAACATTTTTAAATTCCAAAACAAAATGTGGAAACACAAATATTTTTTAAAACTGGGAACAAAGTTGGGAACACATAAAAAAATGAAATTCCAGAAAAGAAATTGAAGTCATAATATTTTTCGTCCGTCATGAGGCACTTGGGTTAATTATTACGATTGTACATTATTTTCTCAAACATCTGGGCCGGCCCATGAATATAGCAATAGGCTGCGATGACATATTGTAGCTCCAAAAAAGATGCCTGTCTGGGGATCAAACTCAGGATGTCATATTAGAAACATCACACACCAACCAATTGACCTGCTGAGCTTTGCTGGTTATAAAACAGTGCAGAATCTGAAGAACCAATTTCTAGAGCAGATACGAATATTTTTAAATATTTGATCGCAACTGTTGTCAAAAAAAATACCAGAATGTCTTGTGAAGGGCAAACACTTTACAAATTTGTAAACATATTTTAATAAAATGAAATATTTTTTTAAAACACGAATATTTTCTGAAAATCATGAACATTTTTTCAAACAAGAACATTTTTTAAATTCCAAAACAAAATGTGGAAACACAAACATTTTTTTAAACTGGGAACAAAGTTGGGAACACATAAAAAAATGAAATTCCAGAAAAGAAATTGAAGCATGAACATTTAAAAAAATGAACAATTTGTGGATACACGGACATTTTTTTGAAATTCCAATAGAAATTCTGAAAAGTTGTGAAAATTTTGAACAAAAACATTCCAAACAATTTTTGAAAAACCCAAACAAAATTTCAAAACACGTCAACAATCTGTGAATGAAAACATGAACATTTTTAAGATTTGTCAACAATCTGTGAAAACGACAACCTTTTCTGAAATTCTGACATTTGTTAAAAGTTGTGAAAAAATAGAACAAAACCATTCCGAACAAACTTTCAAAACATGAACATTATTTGAAAATCCAATTTTTTATTTATTTACAAATACGAAAACACGACCATTTTTTGAAAATTTTAAAAGTGCGAACATTTTTTTAGATAGAGATGGTTCGCCTGAATATTTATCCCACCTCGCTTTGATCCACAAAAATCCATCAATTTATATACACCGGATAGTTGTCGAGAACGAACGGTACGGTGCGGGAGTGAAGGAATTAAGGTTGGCTCTAATTAAATGAAATTGTTGTAATAGAGCCTGACGAAAGAATTAAATGTTGGCTCTAAACGGAAATGTGGGAAGTATGGCTGGATTATAGGCTCGAGATGTGCTTGCATGTCTGATGAAGTGTATGACATGGCTGAATCTAACAAACAAAAGATATAAGATACCTGGTTGGAGTGTGATATATAGTCGGTGAGTGATGGCTGAATCTTAATGCGCACTAACAAAACAACCCCCAACATGTGTGCAACACGAGAGATGCTGCTGCCTTCTTTTCATGGGATCAATCGGGTCTTTCTCACAAACTACTCAAAAATGAAAAAAAGAATCAAATGTCCTGCCGTCAGCTTTGATTTTTGGGCGGCATGTTGACCTTTTCAATGTGCAAGGAAATGTTTTTATTTCTTGGTATTTTTGCCGCTATCAATTTTTACTTTCCTCAAAAAAACCTGGTAAATCTACATGCAACTTTCAATCGAGCATTGTTACTGCAAACGGCACACACAACAGTTTTAGGCCCTGTTGCTCCAAGCAGAACACAATGTTGGAAGGCCAATTGCTTGCTAGATCCGGAAGCATGTCAATGTAACACCAGTCGCCGCTATTATTTTTCCATTGGGAAGTTGGACCGCCGTGTTGTAAAACCAATTACATAAGAGATGCCAAGACAACAAGTCATACAGACAACGTAGCAAAGCCGACCACATGGACACAACAAGGATGACCGCCATTGCTACAAGTCGGACGCGTGTCGTAGCAAGGTCAATCAGTGTGCTACAAATTGGATATGCGAAGGTGTAAAGCTAACTAAGTGTCGATGTTAGGACTATAAGGAGAATTATTTGATCCTTAGCACATGTGTTAAGAGTTGTTGCGTGATTAATGTCTGACTGATATGCACTCTTTTGGAGCTTGATGTGTGTCTCCCTGTTGTGTGATACCTTCTGGATGCTATCATGCCACACTGATGAACATGCTAATATTCACTCCCGTTGCAACACACGGGCATATGTGCTAGTAAGTAAATAAATAAATAAATAAATAAATAAATAAAGCTAAATGCTCATGTACCAGTTCTTTAAATTCATGATTTAACAGGAGGATATTATTTCCTATGATAGTGTTGTTACATTCAGTCGATATAATTCTTAGGCAATGATAACGACTAGTCTTCTTTCTCCCACTATTTTCTTCCTGCAACCAGCGGACCCATGCAAATCGTAGTCAATGTCGTAAATAATTCCAGTCCATTTTTATTTTCAATAAGAATGTCCAACCCAGCCCAACACATTGGTGACATCACTTTATCCTCCGCCTTGGTGCGCTCACCGTGGCGCCGCCGTCCGGCCCTGTCAACATAGTGAATTGAGAGAGGATTGTAGATGTGAGTATGACAGTACGGACCCACCAGGTCCACTCCCGAACACAAGCAAAGCGCCTCTTTTACTACTCAAATGCACCCCTCAATTTTTTACTCTAATCCACCCTGCTGATATCTGAGACCCATATCATTTTCAACATATAGTCAATTAACGACAGAATTGCACAATTTTTTTTGAGGATTTCTTCGAAGGAGTAGGCTATAAACTGGTTGTGCGGTCTCTGTTGCCCGTCTAACAACATGACCAGCCTAGCGGTTTTTTCTTTGGGAAAATTGGTAGGCCACTATTTCTTTTTGAAGAATAGCCAAACTAGGCCTATTTGTTTTCTCCCACTTACTGGGCTGCAAATCTTTCAAGACGAGGAGGGAGGCATTCCGGCCTGGCCAAAGAGTTTGGTCAGTATCTGTTAAAAGTAAATGGGAAAATTAGTTTCTTTTTTTGTTTTTGTCCTTTACTGATATTTTATATTTCATTGGATTTTAACATGACACAGTACTAATTTATTTTAAATTTGTTTTAGTATGGCTAATAATTTTTGGATTAAGAATATTTTGTTCCCCAGCAAAAAATGCGAATTTTCAAAATTTTGCACATTTTTAGTTCAATTTTTTAACCCTGGTACTGACCAGAAAATGGGCAGCAATTCTAAAAATGGAAAGTGGGCTACAATAAATTCCATCTGAATTAGAAAACGAGTAAAAATTATAAAAATACTTGAAAATGGGTTGTACATGCCACAAATTTCGAGGATGACTTGTTTACGCAAGGCTTTGTCAGTCAACACACGATTCTAGTAGCAGTGACTGTTGGATGTCCATCCAACGGTCGACGTGCTTCTTCAATCTCTCATCTTCCTGCTCCCGCCGCCTAAACCAACGTCAGCGGGACTGCCTGCTCCCTCCTCTTGTGACCCGCTATCATGCCGCACAAGCTTCACCGGCCCACCCTACGAAAAAAATTATTCCTCCCACTAACATCTGGGGTGCATCGGTTCGGAGGGTGTCCTGTGGGCCTACTAAGTTGACGTGTAAACAGGGCTTTGTCAACTTAGTCAACAAATGATTCTAGCAGTAGTGACCGTTGGATTTGAATCGAATGGTCCTGCTGTTTCTTCAGTCGTTGTTCTTCTTGCACCAGCCACTCAAACCAGCGCCGACGAGACCGCCTGCTCCTGCCTCCAGTGGTCGGCTGTGCTGTCGTTGAGGCCTCACCGCCCCTACTACTCCCACCACTGGTCAGGCCCTAAGGCGACAGCAGGCTCACACCGCAGCCGAACCAGTGAACCCTTGTACTCTGCTCCGTGTGGGCATCCACTTCCGCATCTTCCCCGGCTCCGCGTCGTCCCCTTCCTAGGCCTCCTCGTCGTCCAACGCCCTGGTGATCTCGGCATGCCGTGGTCAACGTGGTCAAGGAACGACATCCATCGGACATGGACTTTACGTGGAGTGGCTGACAGCTGGGTCCACGGCCGCACACAAGGAAATGCCTCCTTATTACGTGCAAAATAATGATTCCTCCACCTGACATCTGGGACCCACCATAAGGGCCTCTGTATTTCGCGAAAAAAACGTTCCGCTCACTGATAGGTCGGACCCACCAGCTATATATTCGCATGCAAGGAAGTGCCTCCTTCTTAAGCACAAAAAAATGAATACTTACCCTGCTAGCTGGGACCCAGCATAGTGGGAGGCTGACATATGTACCTACTAAGTTGACGGGGATGGAGGGATTTGTCAATTTCTGTCAATATGAATGATTCTAACTCCAGTGACTGTACTATGTCCATCCAACGGTCGTAGTGCTTCTTCAACCTCTGGTCTTTTTGCTCCAGCCGCCCAAAGCAGCACCGGTCATGCCGCCTTCTCCTGCCTCCCATGGCCGGCTATGCTACCGCGGAGGCCTCACCGCCCCCTACTACTCCCATCGCTGGGCAGGCCCTACGGTGATGGCAGTCTCACACCGCAGCCGAACCAGTGAACCCTCGTACCCCTCTTTGCGTGGGCATCCACTGGCGCGTCTACCCCGGCTCCGCATCGTCCCGTTCCTACGCCTCATCGTCGTCCACCGCCTTGGTGCTCTCGGCGCGGCGTGGTCAATGGCCGACTTCCATCGGAAGAGTATTATACGTGGAGAAATAATGATTCACGGCCGCAGCGAGGAAGTGCCTCCTTATTACGCGAAAAATAATGATTCCTCCACCTGACAGCAGGGACCCACCGAATGGGCCACCGTATTTCGTGAAAAAAAAATGTTTCCCCCTGACTGTTGGAACCCCACCAGCTACATCTTTGCACGCAAGGAAGTGCGTCCATATTACGCACAAAAAAATGATTCGCCCCCTGACTGCTGGCACCCACCAGCTACATCTTTGCATGCAAGGAAGTGCCTGATAGTCGGGACCCACCTGGTTGAAGCGTACGTGGCCTTGTCATTCTGGTCACGAACATGTACGTACATACTGGTCAATGTAGAGGCGCGCACGTGTCGTTGTAGAGGCGTGCACGTGTCGTAGTAGACGCGCGCACATAACATGTACACGTACGTACATCGGCCAGGGTGGAAAAAAGAAAATACGACCACGTACGTACATACAGGCGGGGTCTCGAACACCAACTCGCGCATACGTATGGCCAGGGCTTTGATAGCCCACAAGTATAGGGGATCGCAACGGGTAGAGTATTCAACCCAAATTTATTGATTGGACACAAGGGGAGCCAAAGAATATTCTCAAGTATTAACAGTTGAGTTGTCAATCCAACCGCACCTCAAAGACTTAATATCTGCAATAAAGTATTTTTTAGCAAAGTAATATGGAAGTAACGGTAATGGTGGAAAAAGTAACAGTATTGGTTTTGTAATGATTGTAACAGTGACAACGGAAAAGTAACTAAGCAAAGATCCATATGTGAAAAGCTCGTAGGCAATGGATCTGTGATGGATAATTATGTCGGATGTGATTCCTCATGCAACAGTTATAACATAGCATGACACAGACCTAGCTCCAGTTCATCAATGTAATGTAGGCATGTATTTTGAATATAGTCATACATGCTTATGGAAAAGAACTTACATGACATATTTTGCCCTACCCTCCCGTGGCAGCGGGGTCCTATTGGAAACTAAGGAATATTAAGGCCTCCTTTTAATAGAGTACCGGACCAAAGCATTAACACTTAATGAATACATGAACTCCTCAAACTATGGTCATCACCGGGAGTGGACCCACTTCGGGGTTACCGGATCTTAACGCATAGTAGGTGACTATTGACTTGCAAGATAGGATCAAGAACTCACATATATTCATGAAAACATAATAGGTTCAGATCTGAAATCATGGCACTCGGGCCCTAGTGATAAGCATTAAGCATAGCAAAGTCATAGCAACATCAATCTTAGAACATAATGGACACTAGGGATCAAACCCTAACAAAACTAACTTGATTACATGATAAATCTCATCCAACCCATCACCGTCCAGCAAGCCTATGATGTAATTACTCACGCACGATGGTGAGCATCATGAAATTGGTGATGGAGGAAGGTTGATGGTGACGATGGCGATGGATTCCCCTCTCTGGAGCCCCGAACAGACTCCAAATCAGCCCTCCCGGGAGATATTAGGGCGTGGTAGCAGCTCCGTATCGTAAAATGCAATGAATCCTTCTCCCTGATTTATTTCTCCCCAAACATGAATATATAGAGTTGGAGTTGAGGTCGGTGGAGCATCAGGGGGCCCACGAGACAAGGGGCACGCCCCCACCCTTGTGGACAGGGTGTGGGCCCCCCTGGTGTTGATTCTTCCGCCAGTATTTTCTATAAATTCCAAAAATATTCTCCGTGAAGATTCAGATCATTCCGAGACTTTTATTTCTGCGCAAAAATAACACCATGGCAATTCTGTTGAAAACAGCGTCAGTTAGGGTTAGTTCCATTTAAATCATGCGAGTTAGAGTCCAAAACAAGGTCAAAAGTTTTTGGAAAAGTAGATGCGATGGATACGTATCAACTCCCCCAAGCTAAATCCTTTGCTTGTCCTCAAGCAATTCAGTTGACAAACTGAAAGTGATAAAGAATTTTTTTTACAAACTCTGTTTGATCTTGTTGTTGTAAATATGTAAAGCCAGCATTCAAGTTTTCAGCAAAGATTATGAACTAACCATATTCACAATAACATTTATGTCTCATGTTTACTCATATCAATGGCATAATCAACTACCGAGCAATAATAATAAATCTCGGATGACAACACTTTCTCAAAACAATCATAATATGATATAACAAGATGGTATCTTGCTAGTCCTTTATGAGACCGCAAAACATAAATGCAGAGCACCTTTGAAGCTCTAGGACTGATTGAACATTTTGATTCATGGTAAAAGAGATCCAGTCACAGTGATACTCAATGTAAACTAATAGTAATGCATGCACATGACAGCGGTGCTCTCCAACTGGTGCTTTTTAATAAGAGGATGATGACTCAACATAAAAGTAAATAGATAGGCCCTTCACAGAGGGAAGTTTGGATTTGTAGAGGTGGTAGAGCTCTATTTTTGAAATAGAGATAAATAATATTTTGAGTGGCATACTTTAATTGTCAAGATAACAACCAAGAGATCTCGATATCTTCCATGCTATACACATTATAGGCGGTTACCAAATAGAATGGTAAAGTTTATACTCCCCCACCATCAACAAACGTCAATCCATGGCTTGTCCGAAACAATGGGTGCCTCCAACTAACAACAAACCTGGGGGAGTTTTGTTTGCAATTATTTTAATTTAAGCATGGGACTGGGCATCCCGGTTACCAGCCATTTTCTCGTGAATGAGGAGTGGAGTCCACTCCTCGTGGGAATAACCCACCTAGCATGGAAGATATAGACATCCCTAGTTAATACATGAGCTATTCGAGCATACAAAACAGAATTTCATTTGAAGGTTTAGAGTTTGGCACATAAAAATTTACTTGGAACGACAGGTAGATATCGCATATAGGAAGGTATGGTGGACTCATATGGAATAACTTTTGGGGTTTATGGAAGTGGATGCACAAGCAATATTCCCGCTTAGTACAAGTGAAGGCTAGAAAGAGACTAGGAAGTGACCAGCTAGAGAGCGACAACAGTCATGAACATGCATTAAAATTAATCAACACTGAGTGCAAGCATGAGTAGGATATAATTCACCATGAACATAAATATCGTGGAGGCTATGTTGATTTTGTTTCAACTACATGCGTGAACATGTGCCAAGTCAAGCCACTCGAATCGTTCAAAGGAGGATACCACTCTATCATACCACATTACAATCATTTTAATAGCATGTTGGCACGCAAGGTAAACCATTATAAACTCATAGATAATTAAGCATGGCATGAGCAACTATAATCTCTAATTGTCATTGCAAACATGTTTCATTCATAATAGGCTGAATCAGGAACGCTGAACTAATCCTATTTAAAAAAACAAGATAGGTCGAGTTCATACCAGCTTCTCTCATCTCAATCAGTCCATCATATATCATCATTATTGCCTTTCACTTGCATGACCGAACAGTGTGGATAATAATAATAGTGCATGTGCATTGGACTAAGATGGAATCTGCAGGCATTTAATACAAGGGATAAGACAAGGTAATATGGGCTCTTTGTTAGATCAACAACAATGCATATGAGAGCCACTCAACCTTTTCAACATGGTCTTCTCCTCTCGACCCCCAAAGAAAATAAAAGAAACAAAACTATTTACACGGGAGAGCTCCCAACAAGCAAAATAAGAATGAGAAATCTTTTTGGGTTTTTCTTTTAACTACTACTACATGCATGGAAAGTAAACTAGCTAAAAGCTACAACTAATTTTTTTGGTTTTTCTTAAGGTTTTTCAAACACACAAGAAGAAGGCTTAAAAAGAAAATAATCTAGCATGGATAGTACAATGAAAAAGTATGAGAACCGACAACTGGAATGAGTGTGTGAACATGAATGTAATGTCGGTGAGAAATACATACTCCCCGAAGCTTAGGCTTTTGGCCTAAGTTGGTCTATGGCCACGGTTGGACTGGTGGATATCCAAAGTTGTAGCTGGGGTCGTACTGAGATGCAGCAGCTACTGCCTAACGTGCTGCAGCTTGGAGGCGAGCTGCCTCCGTCCTCCTCTCGTACTCGTTCGCCTCCTCCCTGGTTATAACATATCTCCTTTTGCCTGAAAGTCCAAGAAAGTAGGAGCAGGGAGGGTGATATGGATAGTGCGCCGTCTATGAATGATTAGTCAGTACTGGAGGAATTGTTCATTCCTCTCAACAAACTGATGCTGAACCATGGCATTATAATATAGGTAAGAAGGAGATAATTCTATATCATTTCCATGTATGGGTATATCAAGATAGTTAGTTACATGAGTTGGATAAATTCCACCAAACAAATCTCCACTTATACTGTTGTGATGCAGCCTATGTGCAACAATAGCCCCCAAATTATTTTGTTTATTACCTAATACCTCACTCTTGAGGATACTAAGATCTGGAACGCACATGTGACAAGCCTCATCTTTACCGTCAATGCATCTACCAATGAAGAGAGCAAAATAATGAATGGAAGGTAAATGAATGCTCCCTATGGTAGCTTGTGTGATTTTCCCTAGATCCCCCCATAGTAATACCAGAAAGAAAGACTTTATATTTAGATTTGCGAGGTTCACTAACATTGCCCCACTGCGGGAGTTTACAAGCAATATTAAAATCTTCTAGGTCCATGGTATATGATTTATCATAAAGATCAAATAAAACAGTGTGACAATTGCGCGAGGATGTAAATTTAAACCTTCTCACAAAGGAATTAGTTAGATAGTGGTATTGTCGGCACTTATCTGGCATGAAGCTCTCAAGATCAGCATTACGCACATACGCGTCAAATTCATCCTTGATGCCTTCCTGGACCATAAACTCCTCCGACGACCATTCACAAGGCCGCACTTGAGCTTCCCTTGGTGGTTCATCGTCCTGCTCACGTATTGCGAGCCTTGGTCCTTGATTCCTTGAGGAACCACCTTGGTACATTTTCCTAAACATTTTTCTTCCTCTAAAATATTTCTGAAATTTTTAGTGATTCAAAATAAAAGTGAACCAAACTCAACAAGATTGATAGCAACTATTCCTACAAGTGCCTGGAGGCCATATCATGCATTAAAACTACTTTTGACCACATAAATTTGACATGCAAGCTCAAGAATAGGGTCACCTAAGCAGTAAAAATTTGCAATAAATAAAGCACTAGAGCAAAACTAATTGGACCATTGGAGGAGTCACATACCGAAGAACAATCCCCCAAAGCCGTTTTGTGAATGGAGCTTTGAGAAAGGAGATCGAAAATGACAGCAAGATGAGCTAGAACGCGGGTTTGAGCTGTGGGAGGATTTTTTCTGGAGGAAGACGAAGTGTGTGGGTGCTGGAATAAGTGGAGAGGGCCCACGTGGGGTCCACGAGGCAGGGGGCGCGCCCTGGACCCTCATGGCTAGGTGGTGTGGCCGCCGGGTGTGTTCTCAGTGCCAAATATTCTTAAATATTCTACAAAAAATCATCTAAAATTTTCACGACATTTGGAGAACTTTTATTTTTGGGGTATTTTTTATTGCAAGGATAATTGAGAAAACAGACGGAAAATACTATTTTTGCTTTATTTAATCTAAATAACAGAAAGTAAAAGGAGGGTATAGAAAGTTGTGCTTTCTAACTTCATCCATATTATGCTCATCAAAAAGGAATCCATTAACAAGGTTGATCGAGTCTTGTTAACAACTCTTTCCGAATAAGATGAAACCGAAGAATTTTCGAATAACACTAGGTTACCTCAACGGGGATATGCACATCCCCAACATTAAGAATATCTTATTTCTTCTTGACAGTAGGAAGAGGGAATTCACAACCTCCAATAGTAATTTTTTGGAATTTTTCCAATAGAATTGATACTGTGGACTTGAGGTTGTTTCCTCGGAAAGTGTACCGGATGCTCATTACCATTAACATGAAAAGTGACATTGCCTTTGTCGCAATCAATAACAGCCCCTGCAATATTCAAAATGGGCCTATGAAGGATAATCGACATACTATTGTCCTCGGGAATATCAAGAAAAACAAAGTTCGTTAAAATAGTAACGTTTGCAACCACGACAGGCACATCCTCACAAATACCGACAAGTATAGCAGTTGATTTATCAGCCATTTGCAAAGATATTTTAGTAGGTGTCAACTTATTCAAATCAAGTTTACGATATAAAGAGAGAGGCATAACACTAACACCGCCTCCAAGATCACATAAAGCTGTTTTAACATAGTTTCTTTTAATGGAGCATGGTATAGTTGGTACTCTTGGATCTCCAAGTTTCTTTGGTATTCCACCTTTAAAAGTATAATTAGCAAGCATGGTGAAAATTTTAGCTTCCGGTATCTTTCTTTTATTTGTAACAATATCTTTCATATACTTAGCATAAGGATTCATTTTAAGCATATCAGTCAAACGCATACGCAAAAAGATAGGTCTAATCATTTCAGCAAAGCACTCAAAATCCTCATCATCCTTTTTCTTGGATGGTTTAGGAGGAAAAGGCATGGGTTTCTGAACCCATGGTTCTCTTTCTTTACCGTGCTTCCTAGCAACAAAGTTTCTCTTATCATAACATTGATTTTTTTGATTCTGGGTCATCAAGATCAACAACAGGTTCAATCTCTACATCATTGTTATTGCTAGGTTGAGCATCAACATGAACATAATCATTAATATTATCACTAGGTTCATGTTCATTACCAGATTGTGTTTTAGCATCATAAATAGAAATATCATTGGGATTCTCAGGTGTGTCAACAACAGGTTCACTAGAAGCATGCAAAGTCCTATCATTTTTCTTTTTCTTCTTAGAAGAACTAGGTGTATCAATATTAATTCTCTGAGAATCTTGCTGAATTCTCTTAGGGTGGCCCTCAGGATACAAAGGTTCCTGAGTCATTTTACCCCCTCTAGTCACAACTCTAATAGCATTATAATTTTTCTTATTATTTAATTCATTGAGAAAATCATTCTGAGCTTTAAGCACTTGTTCTACTTGAGTGGTAACCATAGAAGCATGTTTACTAATAAGTTTAACTTCACCTTTAACTCTAGACATATAATCACTCAAGTGTTCAATCATATAGGCATTACGTTTCAATTATCTACCAACATAAGCATTGAAGTTTTCTTGTTTAACAATAAAATTATCAAACTCATCTAAGCATTGGGTAGCAGACTTATAACGAGGAATATCACCTTCATCAAATCTATAGGGAGAATTTACCTTTACTACCTATGTCGGGTTATCAAGACCATGTGTCTCTTCAATAGGTGGTAAATTCTAAACATCTTCAGCTTTAATACCCTTTTCTTTCATAGATTTCTTTGCCTCTTGCATATCTTCAGGAGTAAGAAATAGAATACCCCTTTTCTTCAGAGTTGGCTTAGGAGTTGGTTCAGGAAGTGTCCAATTATTATCATTACTCAACATATTATTCAATAGCAATTCAGCTTGATCAATAGTTCTATCCCTGAAAGCACAACCAGCACAACTATCCAGGTGATCTCTGGAAGCATCGGTTAGTCCATTATAAAAGATATCAAGTATTTCATTTTTCTTGAGAGGATGATCAGGCAAAGCATTAAGTAATCGGAGAAGCCTCCCCAAGCTTGTGGGAGACTCTCTTCTTCAATTTGCACAAAATTATATATTTCCCTTAAAGCAGCTTGTTTCTTATGAGCGGGGAAATATTTAGGAGAGAAATAATAAATCATATCCTGGGGACTATGCACACAACCCGAATCAAGAGAATTAAACCGTGTTTTAGCATCACCCTTTAATGATAATGGAAATAACTTAAGGATATAGTAGTAACGAATTTTCTCCTCATTAGTGAACAGGGTGGCTATAACATTTAATTTAGTAAGATGTGCCACAACAGTTTCAGATTCATAGCCATAAAATGGATCAGATTCAACCAAAGTAATTATCTCAGGATCGACAGAGAAATCATAATCCTTATCAGAAATACAGATAGGTGAAGTAGCAAAAGCAGGGTCATATTTCATTCTAGCATTCAAAGATTTTTCTTTCATCTAAGCTAACAATTTCTTAAGATCATGTTTATCTTTGCAAGATAAAAAGTCTCTAGTAGTTTCTTCATCTTTAACATAACCCTCCGGTACATCAGGCAATTCATATCTATGGGGAGAATCTTCATCATCACTTTCATCAATATTATCAGTTTCAATAATTTCATTCTCACTAGCCCTCGCAAGTTGTTCATCAAGAAATTCACCTAATGGCACCGTATTATCAAGCATAGAAGTAGTTTCATCATAAGCATCATTTATAGAAAAAGTGGCATCATCAATAACATGTGACATATCAGAATAAATAGAAGGAGTAGGTGTCGCAAGTTTACTCAAAACAGAAGGTGAATCAAGTGCAGAGCTAGATGGCAGTTCCTTACCTCCCCTCGTAGTTGAGGGAAAAATCTTGGTTCTTTCATCTTTGAAGTTCCTCATAGTGATCAACAGATATAAATCCCAAGTGACTCAAAGAATAGAGCTATGCTCCCCGGTAACGGCGCCAGAAAATAGTCTTGAAAACCCACAAGTATAGCGGATCGCAACAGTTTCCGAGGGTAGAGTATTCAACTCAAATTTATTGATTCGACACAAGGGGAGCCAAAGAATATTCTCAAGTATTAATAGTTGAGTTGTCAATTAAACCGCACCTGAAAGACTTAATATCTGCGTCAAAGTATTTAGTAGCAAAGTAATAAGGAAGTAACGGTAACGATGGCAAATGTAACAGTATTGGTTTTGTAATGATTGTAACAGTGGCAACAGAGAAGTAACTAAGAAAAGATCAGTATGTGAAAAGCTCGTAGGCAATGGATCAGTGATGGATAATTATGTCGGATGACTCCTCATGTAACAGTTATAACATAGGGTGACACAGAACTAGCTCTAGTTCATCAATGTAATGTAGGCATGTATTCCGAATATAGTCATACATGCTTATGGAAAATAACTTGAATGACATCTTGTGTCCTACCCTCCCGTGGCAGCGGGGTCCTATTGGAAACTAAGGGATATTAAGGCCTCCTTTTAATAGAGTAGCGGACCAAAGCATTAACACTTAATGAATACATGAACTCCTCAAACTATGGTCATCACCAGGAGTGGTCCCGATTATTTTCACTTCGGTGTTACCGGATCATAACACATATAGGTGACTATTGACTTGCAAGATAGGATCAAGAACTCACATATATTCATGAAAACATAATAGGTTCAGATCTGAAATCCTGGCACTCGGGCCCTAGTGACAAGCATTAAGCATAGCAAAGTCATAGCAACATCAATCTCAGAACATAATGGATACTAGGGATCAAACCCTAACAAAACTAACTTGATTACATGATAAATCTCATCCAACCCATCACCATACAGCAAGCCTGTAACGGAATTACTCACGCACGTTGGTGAGCATCATGAAATTGGTGATGGAGGAAGGTTGATGATGACGATGGCGACGGATTCCCCTTTCCAGAGCCCCAAACGGACTCCATATCAGCCCTCCTGAGAGAGATTAGGGCTTGGCGGCGGCTCCATATCGTAAAACGCGATGAATCCTTCTCCGTGATTTTTTTCTCCTCGAACTTGAATATACAGAGTTGGAGTTGAGGTCGGTGGAGCCTCAGGGGGCCCACAAGACAGGGGGGCGCACCCTAGGGGGTGGGCGCGCCCCCACCCTCGTGGACAGGGTATGGGCCCCTTGGTGTTGATTCTTCCGCCAGTATTTTTTATAAATTCCAAAAATATTCTCCATGAAGTTTCAGCTCATTCCGAGAACTTTTATTTTCGCAAAAAATAACACCATGGCAATTCTGCTGAAAACAGCATCATTCTGGGTTAGTTCCATTCAAATCATGCAAGTTAGAGTCCGAAACAAGGTCAAAAGTGTTTGGAAAAGTAGATGTGATGGAGACGTATCAGGCTTGTGTACATGGCTGGGTCGGAACGGAGAAGCTATGCCGTCGTCTTGTTCATGGGGAGGCAACCGACTGGATCGGAAGGAATGCGTCATTATGTTTATCGGGAGCCAACCGGCTTGGACAAAATAGCCGATGAAAACGAGGCCTGGCATGCCACAGAACGGATGGAACGGCCTTGTGTTCGACCGGCCATGGTCGAAATGGGATCCTGTTCATCAGGAGGGGTCTGGCGTACCGCAAAATGGAGGAAACAGACTTCTCTTGGACCTCCTATGGTCGAAACGGAGTCCTATTGATAGGGAGGTGTGTGGCGTACCGCAAAACGGAGGAAAGAGACTTTTGTTGGAGCGCTATGGTTGAAATGAGGGTCCTGTTCATCGGGACGGGTGTGGCGTACCACAAAACGGGACTCCACGGGATACTGTTCATCTCCACCATTGACCTCCTCCAGCCTCCACGAGCCACTGTTCATCCACCGTCGACGTCCTCCAGCATCCACCTACAACTGTTCATCCACGGGCTCCTATTCATCCAGCCTCCACCGCGCGCTCCTCCACCGGCCACTGTTCAACCAGCCCTCTCCACGGTGTCCTGTTAAACCACCCCTCCATGGGCTACTATTCATCTAGCCCTCCACCGGCTACTGTTCAACCAGCCCTCCACGGGCTCGTCCTGTTCATCCAGCCCTCCATAGGGTCCTGTTCATCCACCCCTCCATGGGGTCCTGTTCATCCACCGGCTCGATCAATCGGGGTCCTGTTCATCCACCGGCAACAGCATCTACTACCATGGGGTCCTATTCATCCAACCCCCCACCGGGAGCTGTTCATCCGAACCCCTCAACAACGCTCACTGTTCATCAAGGGAAGGAGGAAGCAATGTTCGATCGACTTCAGTTAGCAGAAGTAGCGAAGCAATCACTCGGGTTCAGCTAACAGCAAGGGATCGATCGATCGCTCGGGTTCAGTAACGCATAGCCTGCAGTGCAATCGCTCGGGTTCAGTTAGATCCCAACACCTCGCTCTGGTTCAGTTAGATCCCAACACCTCGCACACACGCGCGTATGTACGAGAGAAACGCGAATCGCTCGGCCCCGACCACCCACCATAAGAGGGAACTCCCCCGATATTTTCCTTGCCCTTGCTTCGACCATGGTTTTTTACGTCATGAACGACCCAAAGAATGTCATGCAGTTGGTCTTTGGCCTGCCCAGGACGAAAATACCATTTTCTGTCATGATTTTTTGTCATAGAAGTGTCATAAGCATGACAGAAAAAAAATCGTTCGGCCCAAAATGTCACGGATGGTCTTTTTTGTAATGTATTTTTGTATTTTTTTGTTTAATAGATATGAAAATAAAAGCAAAGGAAAAGTAGATCGCAAAGGCAAATATATGAGAAAGAGACCCGGGGGTAGTAGGTTTCACTAGTGTCTTCTCTCGAGAAAAATAGCAAACGGTGGGTGAACAAATTACTGTTGTGCAATTGATAGAACTTCAAATGATCATTATGATATACGGGCAATGGCCATTACATAGGCATCACGTCCAAAATTAGTAGACCGACTCCTACCTGCATCTACAACTATTACTCCACCCATCGACCGCTATCCAACATGCATCTAGTGTACTAAGTTCATAGAGAAATGGAGTAATGCAATAAGAACGATGACATGATGTAAACAAGATCTATCTATGTAGAGATAGACCCCATCGTTTTATCCTTAGTATGAACGATACATACGTGTCGGTTCCCCTTCTATCACTGGGATCAAGCACCGTAAGATCGTAACCACTACAAAGCACCTCTTCCCATTGCAAGATAAATAGATCAAGTTCGCCAAACAAAACCCAAATATCGGAGAAGAAATACGAGGCTATAGGAAACCATGCATAAAAGAGATCAAAGAAACTCAAATACTTTCATGGATATAAAAAGATAGATCTGATCATAAACTCAAAGTTCATCGATCCCAACCAACACACTGTAAAAGAGTTACATCATATGGTTCTCCAAGAGACCATTGTATTGAGAATCAAGAGAGAGAGAGAGGAATCCATCTAGCTACTAACTACGGACCCGATGGTCTACAAAGAACTACTCATGCATCATCAGAGAGGCACCAATGGAGGTGGGGAACCCCATCCGAGATGGTTTCTAGATTAGATCTAGTGGTTCTGGACTCTGTGGCAGCTGGATGAATATTTTGTCGACTCCCCTAGTGTTTTGGGAATATTGGGGTATTTATAGAGCAAATTGGCGGTCCGAGGGGCACCCGAGGTGGGCACAACCCAACAGGGCGCGCCTCGGCCTCCTGGCGCGCCCTGGTGGGTTGTGCTCTCCTCGGAGCACCCCCAGGCACAGCCAGGGCCCATAATGTTCCTCCTGGTCAAAAAAAGATCTCCGTAAAGTTTCGTTGCATTTGGACTCCGTTTGATATTGATTTCCTGCGATGTAAAAAACATGCAGAAAACAGCAACTGGCACTTTGCACTATGTCAACAGGTTAGTACCAAAAAATGATATAAAATGACTATAGAACGACTTTAAAACATCCAAGATTGATACTATAACACTATGGAACAATAAAAATTTATAGATACGTTGGAGACGTATCACATGCCCATCTACATCTTCTTCCAAGAGATCTTTAACCATGGCAATAATAGGTTCTACTTTGATTTGTTCATCAGGTTTAGGTGTTCTAATATAGTTTTTGTTGACCATAGTTGAAACTTTAGCATGTTACTTTATCCTAACAGGGAAGGATGGTTTCTCAATATAAGTAGTAGGAACAACTGGATCAACATTGTAAAGTATAGTTTCTTCTTTAACTAGTACCAGTTATTTGATTTCTTCTTTAATAGGTGGGTGATATTTAAACCACTTCTCTTTAGGGAGATCAACATGAGTAGCAAATGATTCACAAAAGGAGGCTACTATCTCAGAGTCAAGTCCATATTTAGAGCTAAACTTTTGAAAAACATTGGTATCCATAAAATATTTAACACAATCATACTCCCTCCTTCCATCTATATAGGGCCTAATGTTTTTTTATGACAACCTTCGACTATTGACAAGATTAATAGTACATGACATGCATAATGTGAAAATTATATCATCGAAAGCTCCTTTCACATACGAATTTGACAGTATGCTTTGTGTAAGTTGCATGTCATATATTATTTACAAGCCACAAGTAATTGAATTTGGGCATTTTAAATGCTATAAATATTTTAAAGTGCTCAAATAATCTTGGACACATTTTTAGGCAGTTGAGAATATTCCCAAATATGCCTCTGAATATTTCCCGAGTTTTTGGAAATGAAATAGTATTTATTCTATTTCAATACACAGAGCAGGAAATAAATAAAAGCAAAAACAAAAAAAGAACCAGAGACTTACCTGGAAGCCCACCAGCAGGCCCACCTAGATGGCCCGGCCCAGCAGCCGCTCCACGCAGCTGCTTCGCCTAGCCAGCGAGGCGAGCAGGTGCTCGACGGCGAGCACAGGAGCTCGCCACGCCACCTCTCTGCCTGCCTGTCGTCGCCCGCGCCAGCGCGATGCCTCGAAACGCCTCCGCGGCGCCACCCCGACCGCCTGGACACCTCATTCCTCCCCCTGCTCTCTCCCTCACTCCCCGAAGCCATGGCCGAGCTGCCGCAGCCACGCCACCGTAGTTCTCACGTCCACCGTCGTCCTTACACCACCCCGCCGTGTCCACGAGCTCCGCCACCGTCCTCTCCATCGAGCAGCCCGAGCCCCAAGCGCTCCCGCACCCTGCTTCGTCTTCATCGAGCTCGACTGCACCTAGCACCGCTGCAGATCCCCATCGCCGTCGCTGCCGCATCATCTCATCCCCGATCGCGTCGTCTGCTCCTACGTCACTGCTGTGAGCTGCTGCACCTCCCCATCCTCCCCGCTTGCCTTCTTGTGCACCACAGCGACCACACCGAGCTCGCCCACAAGCACCGCCGCCTGAGCTCGTCGCCGACGTAGCTCCGGCCGCTTAGCGGTCCCGCTGGCACGTCCAGCATGCTCACCGCATCGCGTAGTTGTTGTAGGTGCTAGCGCCACGCTAGCTAGGCCACTGCAGCCATGCGCACGAGCTGACCTGAGTTTCGGCCTCCGCCAAGCTCGTCGCCGGCGATGCTCCGGCCACTCCCCGGCCAAGCCATCACTATGGATGGATGCGGGCGAGCACCAGCTGCTCGTAGCTGCTCTCTGCGCAGCAAATGATGCCCTGCGGGCAAATCCCGTAGCACGCCGCCGCGTCTGGCCTCGCCGGCGGCTAAACGCCGGCAGGCGGCGAGTTGACCACGTCTGACCGTGTGGGCCTAGGTTGACTCCTGCCTGAGCCTATGACAGGTGGGCCGGCCTGTTAATTAGTTTAGGATTAGTGCTAACTAATTTTAATTAGTTTAGGTCACTGACATGTGGGCCCAGGCCCCACTGACAGTTAGTTAGTACTAACTTAATTCTGTTAGTTAGCTGAGACACTGACAGACGGGGCGCACCAGTCAGGTTTGACTGGCCCTAGCACCTTTGACTCGCTGACGTCACAATGACGCAGTGCTGACGCAATTATTCATTTTCTAGATTTATTTTTATATAGGAAATTCCAGAAAATAGCCAAAACTTCTATAATTCATAGAAAATCAACCATAGCTCCAAATCAAACAAATTATATATGAAAAATGATCAGAAAAATTCAATCTATCCATCTGTAAAGGTTTCATGCATGACAAACCACTTTAACTTTGCTGTTTAGGTGAAACAAGCTACCACACTCATTATGCATAAGAACTTTAACCCTCATTTGAATCTTTGATTCAAATGGACCCGTTTCAACTTGTTTCACATTGCATTAGGCAGGACACATCATTTTGCCATGTCATAGCATGCATCATATTGTTGCATATTGTCATGTGTTGATTATGTTGTGTGTGTCCTTCATGGTAGGTCCTGCCTCCGAGGATATCTCCGAGTATCCAACTGAAGGGCAGTACCCTACTACCACTCCATCAGGCAAGCAACCCCATTGATCATATCAATACAATCCCACGTTCTCGCCTCTGCTCTCAGTTACTGCATTAAGAAAACAACGTTTCAAACTGCTGTGTGCTGCGGTAGTTGAACCCTTATCGTCAACATGACCTGTCATTGCCACAGTAACTAGATGAAACCCACTACCATGTGTAGGAGTTGATTGAGCCATGTTTGTGTTTCCTACCTTGCTATGCCTTCTATTCTTAGAGTTGTGTCTGGTCTGGTTCATCTGGGTGATGGGCTAGAGTGAAATGATTCTGACGATAATGGGAGTGGTGCATTGAACATGATTTGGTAAAGGTATCGATGAGAGGCCATGTAGGAGTACATGGTGGGTTGTTTCATTGAGGTCGTCCATAAGAACTAAGATCTGTATGTGTGATTTAAGATTCAGCTACTACCACACATAGGGCCCTGAAATATGACCCCGCTCGACTTACTGACCCCTCTCATCCTCTGTCCAGGAATTGCAACTAGTTTCTGGTGTTTGTAGGTTATGTGTTGGCGGCCGTGCGCAGCGCTGACCCTAGGGGTGGGCTATTATGCGGTAGATACACCATGGCACGGTGTACTGAGTCGCCCGTTTGGTGTCTCGGGAACCCTGCACACATCGTTTGGGGCCGCTGAGGACACCCCGGCCGGATCTCCTTGCGGATGGAACCTGAATATGCGATAAACCTGGACTAGAGACTTGTGCGGTTAGTCGGGTCGTGGTCTACACCCACGTCAGCTTTCTCTTGAAGTCTGCCGAGAACATGTCGTGTGCAGACGCTAAGTGGTGGAAACATGTGTGACGAAGTACACCCCTGCAGGGTATAAAACTATTCGAAAAGCCGCGTCCGCGGTAAAGGACTACTTGGTTGCCTATACAGTTCATAGACAAGTTAATGGTTACTACTAAAAGACTCAAGATAAGTGTGAGTACCGAGGATGGCCCTCTCGTAGGATGAATAGGGAGGATCCCCGGTGGAGTATTGTGTTGGTGATTAGTGGACTCGTATGCGAAAACTATTTTACTAGTGGTGTCCCGTAGGATAGCTTAGCCAAGAGTCAAAGCTGGCTTGCTGCAATAACTCCACCACCTTCTTGAGAATGAGCATGTATAGTAGGTTCTGATGTAAGACTTGCTGAGTACCTTTGTACTCATGTTTGCTTAATTACTGTTTTCAGACGACAACACCGCCCCCTCCGATGGGTTTTATGTATATCTCGACGTCGATGAGTGACTTGCCACCCAGGTGGTGATCCTGGCCATGGAGGGCCCTATGTAGATAGACAGGCTTCGAGAAGCCTTCTTGCTTTCTAGTGTCTGTACTCAGACTATTTGCTTCCGCATGTGCTTGTATGCTTGTATGACTTGAGTGTTGGGTCGTGTGACCCCTACCTGTATGAACATGTTATGTATGGCTCTCTAGAGCCTTTAAATAAAGTACTTGAGTTCTAGAGTTTTGTTGTGATGCCATGTTTGTATTTGCACATATCGAGCATATTGTGTGTATGATTGAAATGCTTGGTATGTGTGGGATCCGACAATCTAGTTGTTTATCCTTGGCAGCCTCTCTTATGGGGAAATGTAGTCTAGTACTCCTTGAGCCATAGTAGTCCGCTATAGCCCGGTTCATCGGAGTCCTGCTAGCCCAGCACTACTGCTCAGGACACTTGACGGGCCGGCATGTGTTTCACTTTGTTCCTATGTCTGTCCCTTCAGGGAAATGTCATGCGGTGACTTCCGGAGTCCTGTCTAGCCTGCTACAGCCCGGGTTACCCGGAGTCCTGTTAGCCCAGTGCTACAGCCCGGATTCACACGCTGATGACCGACATGCTCGATGTGATTCATGTATTCCTGTCTCCATAGGTCTGTGCCGCTTTGGGTTCACGACTAGCCATGTCGGCCCGGGTTCTCTGTCATATGGATACTAGCGACACTATCATATACTTGAGCCAAAAGGCACAAACGGTCCCGGGCCATGGTAAGGCGACACCCATGGGGATACCGTGCGTGAGGCCGCAATGTGATATGAGGTGTTACCAGCTAGATCTATGTGATTTGGAATCGAGGTCCTCATATATATATATATATATATATATATATATATAAATAGATAATTTCGATCACGATGAACTAGATGCATAGGATAAATTTTTTGGTGGAACTCCAATTTAAATCGATTCCAATTCCAAGATCCAATACCATCACATAGCGTATACCATGCCAATGCTTTTCCCTTCAAAGATAAAGGGAAAAACTTCTTCAGAACTTCATCTCCGGGTAAACCTTCAAGTTTGAACAACCCACAAATTTGTTCTACATATATCAAGTGCATATCAGGATGTTCGGCTCCATCTCCTGCATAAGGATTAGCTAGCAGTTGTTCTGTCATACCCTAAGGAGTTTCATATTCAATATTTTCATTAGGTGCAGTAGGTTGAGGGGTAGCTAATTGTGGTTCTGGTCGAATTGAAGATACCACGAACAAACCCCTCAAAGGATTGTTTTGCATAGTAACAAGTGACAATAGATTTCAGCACACTATATAAATGTTTCCTTACCAAATTCCACTTACCAAAGACGCTTCACGCCCTGGCAATGGTGCCAGAAAATATCCTAGATGACCCACAAGTATAGGGGATCAATTGTAGCACTTTTCCATAAGTAAGAGTGTCAAACCCAACGAGGAGCAGAAGGAAATGAAGAGTGGTTTTCGGCAAGGTAATGTCTGCAAGTGCTGAAATTGTAAGTAGCAGAGTAGTTTGATAGCAAGGTAATTTGTAACAAGCATGTAACGAAAATAGTAGCAAAAGTGCAGCAAGGTAGCCCAATCCTTTTGAGGCAAAGGAGAGGCCAAAACGGTCTCTTCTAATAAGCAAAGCATTCATGAGGGTACACGGGAATTTCATATAATCACTTTCATCATGTTGGCTTAATTCGTGTTCGGTACTTTGATAATTTGATATGTGGGTGGACCGGTGCTCAGGTGCTGTTCTTACTTGAAAAAACCTCCTACTTATGATTAACCCTCCCGCAAGCATCCGCAAGTATGATAAAAAGTATTAAGAATAAATTCTAACCATAGAATTGAACTTTTGGATCCAATCGGTTCCTTACGGAATAGCGCATAAACTGGGGTTTAAGCTTCTATCACTCTCCCCACCCATCATCTAATTGCTACTCCACAATGCATTCTCTTAGGCCCAAATATGGTGAAGTATCATGTAGTCGACGTTCACATGACACCACTAAGGGAATCATAGCATACATACTATCAAAATATCGAACACATATCAACTTCACATGATTACTTGCAACATGATTTCTTCCGTGACCTCAAGAAAAAAGTAACTACTAACAAATGATAATCATGCTAAATATCAGAGGGGTATTAAATAGCATATTGGATCTGAACATATAATCTTCCACCAAATAAACCATATAGTAATCAACTAGAACATGTAATCGACACTACTAGTCACCCACAAGCACCAATCTATAGTTCCTATAACAAGATTGAACACAAGAGATGAACTAGGGTTGGAGATGAGATGGTGATGTTGAAGATGTTGATGGAGATTGGCCTCCCAAAGATGGGAGAGTTTTTGGTGATGATGATGATGATGATTTCACCCTCCGGGAGGCAAGTTCCCCTGGCGGAATCGCTCCGCTAGAGGGCAAGAGTGCTCATGCCCAAGTTCCACCTCGAGACGGCGGTGCTACGTCCCGAAAGTCCTCTCCTTACTATTTCTAGGTCAAAATGACTTATATACCAGAAGATGGGCACCAGATGTGGGCCTGGGTGAGCACAACCCACCAGGGTGCACCTATGCTCCCTGGTGCACCCAGGTGGGTTGTGCCCACCTGGTGGGCCCCTCAGGTAGTTATTTTCTCCAATATTCCTCACATATTCCATAAAAATTCTCCATGAAGTTTCTGCTTATTAGCAGTTCTGCAGAATAGGTAGCTTGACGTAGCTTTTCCAGGTCCAGATTTCCAACTGCCGGAATTCTCCCTCTTTGTGTAAACCTTGCATATTATGAGAGAAAAGGCATTAGAATTAATCCGAAAAGCACTATTATGGATACAAAATCTTAAATAACAGTAAGAAAACATGATGCAAAATGGACGTATCACACCCCCAGATCCAGTTCTGGATCGGGCCGTGCCTTGACGTGCCCCACCGCCAGCCGTCGTCCCCGGCGCCGCCCCGCCCCATCACCGCTTCCTCACCTCGCCTGTCGCCTCCTCGCCCCTCCTTGGCCCCTGCGCGTCACTGCCCGAGGCCTCTGCCTCGCCTCACCGACGCCATCGCCGAGCGCGGCCACCTCATCGCGTTGTCACCGTCCCATCGTCGACCACCGCTGCTCGAGCTCCGGCCCCTCCTCGAGCCTGATTTTGCACAACTATAGGGCCTCGGTGAGGCCTCGTCCACCCTCACTCTACTCCCTCGCGCTTCGGCAGGCTTCTGCGCGCTCACCGCTTAGCCCCGCCACGCCCGCCTCTGTACGGGCCCGCCGCCCCGCCACACCCGCCTCCAGACCGATCGGGGGTTAGGATTAGGTTAGTGCTAGGTTTAGGTTTATATAATTAGAAGAAGAAAAAATTGAAAAGAAGAAGAAGAAGTAGAAGAAGAGAAAAAAGGAAGAGGGTCGTGGATCACCGGTTGCCGAGCGGGTTAGGCGGTTCCTCGACGTCGATGGAACCCTAAATAGCAAGTATCGTCTATGCGAGATGAATGTGTCCGTCAGTGTAGAACACTACATCCACGTCCCACGAGTGACGCCGGCGTCCGACGTCCCGCAGCAATAGTTCTCGGGGTCGATGGCGGTCGAACACCTTTGCGAATTTGTCTTGCAGCCTCTGCGATGACAATTAAAAGCCAAGTGTTGAAACTTGAAACACCCAAACTGATTCAGGTCGGTTTGGTTGTTTGAAGTTTCAACTTTTGGCTTTAATCCTTATCATAGAGGCTGCCAGACAAATTAGTCGATGTGCTCGACCGTCATCGGCCCCTAGAACTACTGCTGCTCGCGGGACGCCGGGCGCTCGCGTCACTTGTGGGATCTGGATCTAGTGTTCCACGCCGATCGCCACATGTATCTCGCACCGATCATACTTGCTATTTAGGGTTCCATCTACGCCGAGCAACCCCCTAACCCGATCGTCCTATTGTAAATATTTATTTAGCTTGATGGAAATAACAATATTTCTATGTTACTCATCTTTCGATTTAAATGTGCAGTTTTTTCGTCGCTCTGAGGGTCTAGTGTTCGACGAGCTCCTCCCTTGCATTCGTGGGTGAGCACAAATGACAACTCCTCCTCCCCCCTTCATTTGCTCTGTTCCGGTCTTCGTGCTGATGAAACTTGCTAGCTATAGGTGTCCTCAATCATCAATATGCGTGACCACTATGTGTCTCCTGTTAGAAAGGGTTAAATCTATAAATATGCATGCATTTGCATATTTATAACCATGATTCTTTCAAATTGTCCAACATTATCCATGGACAGCCCGAGTTTGTCTAGATTGGGTTCATTTTCCCATATGCTCTGCTCTGGATCCGATGCAAAATTTCGTCAGTGCCTCCCTGTTGTTCTCCGGGTACACATCCTCTCTACTTATTGCCGAGACGTGTATCAGGAGAACAGCGGGGAGGTGCTGCCGAAATTTTGTGTCGGATCCGGAGCAGAGCATGGGAAAACAAACCCAATCTACACATACTCAGGTGGGATTAGGACCTATCTTTACCTATTAGCATCTAGGTTGCATGGACGTAATAAAAGTGACAAACTCCATTAAATGATAGATATATACATGCTGATATATATATACATATATTTCTTATGTGTCCAGTAGCTAGGAAATATGAGCGATCGTGCGTGGATGTACACCGGTCACACTAGTCAGAAAGACATGACCATTGAATGGTTAACAAAAACTAAGGGGTTTTTGAGAGCCGCATTTGCAAATGGCCAAAGGACAACATGGTTCCCCTATGCCGGGTGCAACCATTGGCACAAGAGGACAGAGGACGAAATGGGCAAACACCTGCAAAAGAGGGTTTTTACGCCAGATTAGATGGTGTGGACATTTCATGGTGAGTCTACCCAACATGCCAGAGCTAAGGTGCTTCGTCATCGCACCGACGAGCATGGTACTGGGATGCAAGAGATGGTGCAAGACTTTGATGATGCTCAAGACTTGGATGATGAGATGGAGGAATCTGCAAAGGCCTTCAATGAAATGTTGGAGTCTCAAAATGTCCTCTCCACGAGCACACTGAGCTTTGTCAGCTGGATGCCATCTCACAAATAATGGCTCTGAAGGCTCAATTCAACTTGGGCATGCAGAGAATGCTACGACACAATGATGACAGTATTTGGACGTTTTCTACCCAAAGGCCGTGTACTACCTGCAAACCTGTACCAGTCAGACAAAATCCTACATGCTCTTAAGATGACCTATGAGAAGATACATGCCTGTGAGAAAGGATGTGCCTTATTTATGCTTCACTATGAGGACTTGAACTATTGTTCCATTTGCAAGTCATCCATGTATGTTGTGGTAGACAACGGTATGGGTGAGAAGACGGAGACCAAAATCCCCGTTAATGTTCTTCGGTGTATGCAAATCATACCAAGACTTCAACGTCTTTTCATGGCCGAAGAGACGGCCAGAGAGATGACACGGCACAAAATGGGCAAAAGAACCCAACTATATGCAGATGGGAAGCTGATGATGGTGCACACATCGGACTGTGAAGCATGGAAGCACTTCGATGCATTACATGATGACAAAGCGGCAGATCCGAGGCATCCTTGAGTCGGCATCAGCACAGACGGGTTCAGTGTGTTTGGTCTGACGGCAGCCCAATATAGTTGTTGGCTCGTATTTGTCTTTCCACTCAATCTCCCCCTCTGACAGATTATGCAAAGAAAGAACATTTTCCTGACGTTGATACTTCCAGGGCCCAACTATCCGGGGAAGAATATGAATGTGTACATATAGCCGCTAAAGGAAGAATTGCAAGAAGCCTGGGATAATGGGTTCAAGACATATGACGCCTTTAGCAAATGGAACTTCATAATGCATGTCTGGTACATGTACCCGACGCATGACTTGCCGGCGTATGTGCTATTTGTTGGCTGGTGTGTGCATGGAAGGTTCCCGTGTGCCCCACATGCAAGAGAGATCTTGAGTTTCGTTGGCTTTAGGCCGGTCGCAAGTTTTCTTGCTTCGACATGCATACACAGTTCCTAGATCCTCTCCATAAGTTCAGGAAAAACAAGAATAACTTCATCAAAGGTAGAGTTGTCAAAAACTGTGCACCACATGTGTTGACAGGCCAAGAGACCCTGGAATAGATAAGCGCTCTTGATCTAGATCTAGAGCATCCAGGGTATTTCAAGGGGTATAATTCGAAACACGCCTGGACTGACAGGACATGCTTGTGGGATTTGCCTTACTTCAAGGACCTCCTTTACCCACACAACATCAACGTGATGCCCATTGAAAAGAATATCGCCAAGGCACTTTTTGTTACATTGTTTGGCATATAGGGGAAGTCAAAGGATAATACTAATTAAGGCTAGATTCGATCTAGACGCGCTATGTGATAGACAGTTACGAAACATGAAAGAACCGAAAGGAAAGCAGAACTGGATGAAGCCAAAGGCATGGTTTAATATTGGTAGGCCAGCTATGAGGGAAATTATCTTGTGGTTGCAAAAGCAATTCATGTTCCCAGATGGGTATGCAGCGAATTTAAACAGGGAGTGAGTCTTGATAAATTCAAGATATTTGGTCTCAAGAGTCATGATTGGCACATATGGATTGAACGGGTAATGCCGATGATGTTGCGTGGCTTCATCCCTGAGGATGAATGGCTAGTACCGGCAGAGCTGAGCTATTTCTTCCGTCTTCTTTGTGCAAAAGAACGATCGTCTGGCTTGCTAGAAGAAATGGAAGAGTTGGTGCCGGAGTTGATCCGCAAGTTCGAGAAGATCTTTCCGGCGTGCTTATTTGTAACGCCCCGAGACCGTTGCTCCAGGTGTCTTCCAGTTATTCGCCGTCGTTGCCATGTCATTCGCTTGCGTGTTGCATCTTGCCATGTCATCATCCACATTGCATCTGCATGTTTTCGAAAACTTACATCCGTCCCGGTCTCCTCGTTCTCTCCGTTGTCCGTTCTGAGCTCAACCACACTTGCACGCGCCCGCAGCACATCTGAAATATTATTTTATAAGTGGCTGGGAAATGTTCTCGGAATGGGTTGAAAGTTGGCATGCGATGTTGTTTTGCTGTCAGTAGACCGCCTTCCAACTTTCATTGCATTCGGAGTCCGTTCGACGGCCCAACGGATAACTATAGCGGCAATAGTAGCCGGTCTTTTCGTCGAACGTTTTCGGTCCCCGGAAACCGCTGCCGGGTCTCTCTCTCTCTTCTCTTCAATCAGCCCGAGGTTTTCTGCACAGCCCACCACCACTCACCACCAGGCCCAACCTAACCTCTCTCGTCAGCCCGTGGCCCTCCTCGCACGTGTCCGAAAGCTGTCCCGGACCCGACCCGGGCAGTCGTCACCGTTGGATTCGGATCATCCCCAAACGTCTACAAAACATCACCGTTTTCTTATTTGGACTTCCTAGTGTATTTTTCTCGACCGCTCGATTTTAATCGGAGGGACAAGGTAGCCCCTTCCCAAATCCATATGCTATAAATATCAGTCCAAAACCCTAATTTCTAGGAGGTTTGTCCCATCGCAGCGCCGCCTCTCCACCAAATCCTCATCGGGATCTCCACTGCATGATCCACCCAACCAGCTCGCAGCCGCCTCCCCTTCCCTGCTCCGGTGCGTGTCCAGCACCAAAGGAGAGGTGCTCCTCGAGCCCTCGATCCAACGCGCAGGCGCCTGAGCGCCTCCTCACCTCGTCCCCGTGTCGCTCGTCGGAAGATCCAGCAGGTCTCCTGCCTCGCCGGAGGTCGACTACGGTCGCCCAGGCCAGTGCTCCACCTTCCCGCGCCCTTCCCTCTCCTTCCTTTCGTTCTCGTTTCTTCTCCTCTCAAGGTCTCTCTCTCCTGTGGATCGCAGGAATCCTGCCGCCGTCGTTCAAGCTCCTCGAGCTCCCGGATTCGCTTGTCTCCGTCGCCGTTGTCAGGACCCCGATTCCAAGTCACATCGATCTAGCCGGTAACACCTCATATCACTTTGCGGCCTCACGCACGGTATTCCCACGGGTGTCGCCTTACCATGGCCCAGGACCGTTTGACCCTTTTGGCTCACGTATATGATAATGTCGCTAGCATCCATATGACAGAGAACCCGGGCCGACATGGCTAGTCGTGAACCCAAAGCGGCACTAACCTATGGGGACAGGCATACATGAATCACATCGAGCATGTCGGTCAGCAGCGTGTGAATTCGGGCTGTAGCACTGGGCTAACAGGACTCCGGGAACCCGGGCTGTAGCAGGCTAGGCAGGACTCCGGATGTCACCGCGTGACATTTCCCCGAAGAGACAGACACAGGAACGAAGTGAAACACATGCCGGCCAGTCAAGTGATCTGAGCAGTAGTGCTGGGCTAGCAGGACTCCGGTGAACCGGGCTGTAGCGGACTACTATGGCTCAAGGAAGCACTGGACTGCATTTCCCCATAAGAGAGGCTGCCAAGGATAAACAACTAGATTGTCGGATCCCACACATACCAAGCATTTCAATCATACACACAATATGCTCGATATGTGTAAATACAACATGGCATCACAACATAACTCTACAACTCAAAGTATTTATTCATTAGGCTCCGAGGAGCGAGATATTACAAACATGGGTCTTATGACCCAACACACAGAGCATACAAGCAAGAAGCACATGCGGAAGCTTAACTTGTCTGAGTACAGACAACTACAAATGAAGAAGGCTGAGAAGCCTGACTATCTACCAGATCCTGCCAAGGGCACAAGATCGTAGCTGAGGTATCAAGCTAAACGTCGAAGTCCACGCGGAACTACTAGCGAGACTGACGTCTTTCTGCAAAACATAAAATAGGCAAACGTGAGTACAAATGTAACCAGCAAGACTTACATCAGAACTAGCTACATATGCATCGGTATCAACAAGGGGGGTGGTGGAGTTTAACTGCAGCAAGCCAGCTTTGACTCAGTGGCTAACCTGAACTACGACTGCAAGCAACTCTTTTGAGGTGGCGCACACGAGTCCACATATTCATCATTCAATACACCACTATGGATCCGCTCCCGTCTCCCTATGAGAAGGCCATCCATAGCACTCACACTTATCTCGCGCATTTTAAAGTATCCACTTTCACTTGTCTATGAACTGTTATAGGCAACCCAGAAGTCCATTACCACGGACACGGCTCATCGAATAGATGATGTTAACCCTGCAGGGGTGTACTTCTTCACACACGCTCTCACCACTTACCGCCATGTACACGACATGTACTAGGCAACCTTCAAGCGGAAGCCCAACGAGGGTGTCGGCCACGGCCTACCTAAACACTCAAGTCTCTAGTCCAGGTTTATCGCCTATCCAGGTTCCATCCGCAGGGAGTCCGACCGAGGTTTCCACATACGGCCCTGAACCATGTGAACAGGGTTCCCGAGACACCAAACGGGCGCCCGGTACACCGTGCCACGGTGTATCTACCGCAACATAGCCCACCCCTTGGGTCAGCGCTACGCACGGCCGCAAACACATAACCTACAAACACCAGAAATTAGTTGCAACTCCTGGACAGAGGACAAGGGTGATCAAGAAGCCGAGAGGGTCCATTGGTTTCGGGCCCAATGTGTGGTAGTAACTGTTTCATCGATCACAAACACAGAACTCAGTTCCTAAGGACGGTTTCAATGAGACAACCCACCATGTACTCCTACATGGCCTCTCACCGCTACCTTTACCAAATCATGTTCACACACTTAGGTCACACACAGTAGGACATGTTCATCACTGTTCCAATTCATCCCCGATGAATCAGACCTGACTCAACTCTAAGCAGTAGCAGGCATGACAAATAAGCATGAATGAGTAGGCACATCAGGGCTCAAACAACTCCTACTCATGCTAGTGGGTTTCATCTATTTACTGTGGCAATGACAGGTCATGCAGAGGAAAGGGGTTCAACTACCGCGACATGTAATGGTTGAATCATTGTTGTCCTAATGCAGTTAAGGAGAGTAGGAGCGAGAGAGTGGGCTTGTATCGGAATGAACAAGGGTGTTTTGCTTGCCTGGCACTTCTGAAGATAGTATAGCTCTTCATCGGTGTCATCGAATTCATCGCTGGATCAACGTCTACTAGGGGGGGGGGACAAACACCGGCAAACAAGAGGGAACATAATCAATGCAATGCAACAATATGATGCATGCTATGACATGGCAACGTGAATGTGTTTTGGGCTAATGCAAGCTAGAACAGATTGGAATGAGTCCATTTGAACCAAGGATTCAAATGCAAACCCATTTCATGAAATCATATTAGTGCATTAACTTGTTTCACCTAAACAGCAAGGTTAAGGTGTTCTAACATGCATGATACCAGTACAGATGGATAGATTGAATTTTTCTGATAATTTTTCATATATAATTTGTTTGATTTGGAGTTACGATTGAATTACTATGAAATTTTGAAGTTTGCACTATTTTCTGGAATTTTCCTGTATAAGAAAAAAATCCAGAAAAAAAGTTATTGCGTCAGCACTGCGTCACTATGGCGTCAGCGGGTCAACTGTGGCTGACCAGGTCAAACCTGACCAGTGGGACCCACTAGTCAGTGACTCAGTCCACTAACTGAGTTAGTTAGTGTTAAACTAACCCTAACCAGGCTGTTAGCAGGGCGGGGCCCGCATGTCAGTGTCTACTTTAGTTAACTAAATTAGTTAGCTCTAATTAATCTCGAGTTAACAAATTAGGGGCTTGGGCCCACATGTCAGAGGCTAACTAAACTAACTAAATAAATTAACACTAACCTGGGTTAATTAGCAGGGCTGGCCCCATGCGTCAGTGACCCAGGGTGGTCAAACCCTGGTCAGACGGGGTCAAACCCCCGGGTCAACTCGACGGAGTTGACCCGCGGCTCGTCGCCGGCGAGGCCGAGACGGCAGAGGGGCTCGGATTTGCCCTTCGGCGACCAATTTAGCGGCCGAGACCACCGGTGCGAAGCCCAGGCTCTCGCGCATCCAATGGAACACGCAGGAGACCATGGGATGGCCGGAGGCGACGACGGCGTCAAGGTCAGCGGCTGCCGGAGCACGGGCTCGACGGATTCATCGCTACGGTGCATGGTTTGATCCGCGGCTAGGCGCGTTGGAGTGCCCTCGCCGGCGCGCGTCGTTTGGTGGTGCTAGTCGGGCCTGTGGTGGCCGGAGGCGACGGCAACGAGCTCGGCAGCGGCGGCCGGCATTCGAGCGCAGGTGGTATGGCGCCTACGGCGTGCAACAGAAGGAATGGAGAGGGGGAGGAGGAGCAGGAGCTCACTGCGGTTGCGACGAGGCCAACGGCGAGCTCGGGGAGGAACCGGAGCGAAGCGGGGCGGCGAGGGGATCTCCGGCGGCCGAAGCTTCAAGACGAGGTCGGGGGAGACAATGCGGGGTTTCCGGCGTCGCATGAGTCGGCGATGAGGAAGAGGGAGTCACGGCGGACCTCGGGAATAGCTCGGAGAGGCGAGTGGGTGGCTGTGGACGCCGTGGCTTTGGACGGCGGCGACGGACGCGTTCGGTCCGGGCGAGAGAGAGGGAGCAGAGGAGAGAGGGCCGTGGGGGGAGAGTGAGCGAAGCAGTCAGCGGGATCGGGACGGCACGCGGGAGTCGTCCACGCGTCCAGGGGCTCGTCGGCAAGCAGGAGGTGGCCGCGCATGCGTCGGGCACACGCTCGCGTCCTCCTGGCGCGGTGGAGAAGATGACAGGAGGCGCCAGGTGGGCTGGGCTAGCGAGCTGGGCCGGCTTCAGGTAGGTGGGCCAGGTAGTCCTTCTCTCTCTCTTTTATATTTTCTGTTTTCTATTTTTTTGCAGTATGTTTTGAATTAGTTTACATACTAAAACACTTTATAAAATTCCGCAAACTTTTATGGGCACTATCTGATTTAAACCAGAGGCCCTCACCAAGTTTGAGAATAATTGGAGCTAGCAAATATTTTATAAGAATTAGTAGCTCCAATTCAAATAAGTATTGACTTAATTCAAAGGCCCAAATAAATATTTCTGTGATTCCAAAAATATTGGTTTGAATTTTACCTCTTGCCAATATTTCCAGAAATGAACAGGAACATTTTCTTGGGTTTATTTGAAACAATTTTTAATGTTGATCATTTTTAGAAAAGATTTCTGAGGCTTTCCACTTTCCCCAATTCAACTTTCAGATATATATACATGATGCATGAATACTTGTGCAACTAGTTACAACCAATTCTAGGGCTGTGACAACTCGCCCCCACTAAACAAGAATCTCGCCCCGAGATTCAAGATGTGAGGTAAGAAGACAGAGGGACACAAGCTATCACATTCTTCACAATCCAGATGTCTTTCTCAAGGATATTGATTCATTGCATCACCTTGATCTCGACGTCTTGCTATGAGAACTCCATCCAACATGACAACGGGAAGAAAAGGAGAATCTAGAGGAGTCGATCTTCTCGAAGATCGAGCAACCGACGATCAACTCACAGAACGAGACATAGTGACACCTGTCGAGATGAGACACGATACACACATCAAGAATGATGGAAATGAGCATATGACAAGGTTTACATAAGTAGCGTAATTCCCACACCTAGGAGGGTGGTGAACGGTGTCAACGTAGCGAGGGGTTGGGTTGCCATGATACCATAGCGAGACCTTTTAAGGAAGGTGACTCGCAGAAATATTCCCTTAACTGGCAAAAGAATTACTTTTGATACAAGGATCATTGACACTCTTTGAACCAGCCTAAGGAAAACCACAACAATTGTTTGGTGGAGTACGAAGAGATGGCATACCCCGACTAGAATGGATGATGTGGACTACCTTGTTGAAAACAACGCAATGGATGATTTTTGCTTATCATCGGAAATGGATGGGACCCATGGTAAGTCCACTTTTGAAGATGATCCTAAACAACAACTACTAAGGTGCAGGCTGGGAACAAAATGCAAATGTTGGGAATGATTCCGGTAACTGGGGAAGAGCTCAACAGTCGAGAGTGAGTCCACTATTTGAAAAGGTTATAACCTAACCGAGGAAACTGGAGGCAAATCCCAGTTAACGCCAACGGTAAAACCTGGTGCTTGCGCATGCTCTCAAGAACTTGAGTATCTCCATATTCGTCAAGGTTTTGCCAATATCCGTGTCAAGGATCCTGGCAACACAACATACTACCATGATGAATGGTGATGGATGATGCCGATGCAAAGGAAGATAACACTTTCTCAGATTTCACCTTAGCGAGGCCAAGGAAACAAAATCTGGATAATCGACCAAAAGACATTTAGCTCTCCCCTTCTAATGTTCTCCTTGATGTACTGGTTACCACGGTCATGCTTTAAAGCATCGGCATAGCCACCAAGTAGTGGTCGGACTTCGGAATATAATAGATCCATAAGGAACAACTTCTGGAGTAAATCCTACGAAATCCTTATGGGGAGGTGACCAACTTCCTCAATCAAGATACTACAATAATAGGCTTTCCGGCTAAGTGTGTTGGCCACGACATCCACGTTACCGGTTATAGAGAGACCAACATTATAGCTCTTGGAGTATGTTCCAACCATCATATCTACCTAAGATTCAGATCTGGTTGGTGTTAGGATATTCCAGACCCATCCAGTCTAGAAGTAAAATGAGAGTTTGCAACACAATTTGACGAGATGACGTTGTGAGATTCTCGGGGAATGAACTGCGATAGCAAGCTCCAAAACATGAGTTGGTTCTGCTACAACCCTGTGAACATGCTATCCAAGACGAGCATGACCACGTAGTAGTCTTATAATAACACACTATCGAGTTCAGGTGGGGAACCATCATCAAGGATTTTTAAGTCTTACGCAAGTCCATGGATTAGATCCCAAGCATAGACTTCTTTTCGTTGAACAAGTCAATCAGTGGCTTGGTGTGCTAGGAACACATATGGAGTGGAGGTAATTAATCTACCAAACCATAGAATACTTCGCACGTATGCATGACTGATTTGGGATGATTCCAAGGGAAACAAAACAATCTTTCTCAAACTCACGACGGCAACTTGCACCAAGTGCACATGAATTCGAGGAAGTCACTTCTTCCATCCAACATATGCTTCATGAACGGGACACGAAGGCATTGCTTACAAGTTTTCAACACTAGGTTGATGTTCAACATGAATCATGGGGGAGACAAAATGTTGTTGATGGGCTCAACAACAACTCATCAGAACTTCCATATCACTATACTTCCACCATCATGTGAACACGATGATAGTATTGGTCCGACCAAAGAGGTAATGGTGTATGCTCGAGGGATCAACCACGGGTAAGACAACATTACGAACATCGTTGGTTTTGATTTGATTTGACGATAGCCCATACTCAAGTCAAAGTTTTGACAAGACAATAGATCCAACAACTGATGGCGAGGACCAATTGGTGAAGATATCATCTTTCTTCAACACATACACAACACAAAGATATCCCTTCAGGAAGAACCAAATTCGGCAAAGCCTTTTATCTTCCAACTCTCCAAGTTGCTGTTCAGCTTAACCAACGAGCTCAGGGGTATCCAACACAGATTCTTGGAGAAGGGGTGGTTTACAAGAAACCGGCTTGATCACGAGCTCAACATAATGGTCAGGTGACAACCAGGTAATACTTCTGAGAAGATATTCGGAAAATCATGAACCACCGATATGTTACTAAGCTCGAGATCAACCTTGCTTTTCAGGGCAAGATGATATGATCAAAAGAGTGAGGGATTGACACAATCCTAACTCATTGATCGAAGGGTGACCCAACAAAAATGGGCTAGGTAGCATGATCAGTGCTAGGATGGTGATTCAATAACCAACACGCTAAGGATGATGTTAATGCCCATTAACTACCAAGCAACGCGGTTGCTAGGAGTATTGATTTCACACATCACGACTCACTTCCCGGTATTCTGGTTACAATAACACATGAACCAAGGAATGAACAATGATGGCAAGAAGTATCACTGCATCAAGAATTCATAAGAGAAGGTGCAATTCTCATGACTCTCCTGACATAAGCAGGCAACACTCCAAGGTAGAACAGAACAGAAGTTGGATTGGCATTCTGATCTACGGAGTACAACTGCTTTGACCCAATCCCAGAGATGGATGAGGTACTGGAGTTTGTTTCTCCTAGTCATTCCGGAATAGAATGGCTTGACGGACCATAAGAATAATAGGCATCGATGAGCACAAATGCACACATACTCTTGACTATCAATTGATAGAAGATGGTTGGGATACAACTGAAGAGGAACAACTCGAGGAACATATAACTTTCTGAGTTGTGGATGCATAGATTAGTATGTCGAACCAAGTTCGACATGTTTCTTCCGGATAACCCATGCAGAGAGGTAGGACTGGCAGAGTCACAATTATGAATGGAGAACTCCTCAAGAGTACTCTGATTGTGATCTTTTGGTTCAAATAACTACTGCCATATTGGCTCATGGTATTGGAAGAACGATATACCACAGACCTCGAGGACTATCGCAAGGGTTACTAATATCCTAAAGGAACTATCAAAAACTATCAACATGAGGTAAGTAGGGTGAATCTCGGGTTCAAGAACCCATGAATAGAATACCTACCACTACATGGCATCACGGGATGCTTTTGAGAATAACACTACTAGGAAAAGGGCTATAGATAGGATTGATTCTAATGGCGCACCGTGGAAGCAGTGCGCCACTACTATATACTAATGACGCACCTGTTTGTGATACGCCATTAGTGTGGAAGACACTAATGGCGCACCGTAAATAGGGTGCGCCACTAGTATGAATCGGGTCCATAATGGCGCATCGGGTCCATAATGCGCCATTACTATCTATAACTACTAATGGCGCACCAAGCAGGCAGTGCGCCATTACTGTAAATTTTGTTTTATTCTTTTTTTTGCAAAACTACAATGGCGCATCGTGACACAGTGCGCCATTACTAGTTTAAACTAGTAATGGCGCACTCAGAGGAGATGCGCCATTAGTATATATACTTATTATTTTTACTTTTTTGCAAAACTACTAATGGCGCACCGTAGGCTGATGCGCCATTAGTAACCAGGGTTACTAATGGCGTATTTTCCTACGGCGCGCCATTAGTAACCTGGGACCAACAAGATATTTTGGACAGGCCACACCTACCCACTCACTTTCCCCACTTCATTCCATCCACCTCCTTCTCCAAGCTTTCGGCCATCTCCTCCTCCTCACCTCATTTCCACCATAGATTCAACAAAATTAAGTGGTGAAATTACCTTTTTTTGATAGGTAAGTAAGGGAAGGCTATCTTCATGATATAGATCTACTTTTTTTATCCCTAGCTCGCTCCAACAACGTGCACATGCACTTTTTGTGGCCTAGCTAGATCTATGTATGTTTGTGGTGTTGCATGTGTTTGTGGTGTTGCATATATGTTTGTGTTTGAAGGTACCGGTATTTGAAATATGCGATAGTTGCCAATATTTTGCCGGAATGTTTTGATTCATTTCCGTTTCGGCGAGAATTTTGGCACTATGCATTCTTTTTGGTCCTATTTTTAGGGAAGGTCATGCCAAATTTTTTCTTGGTTCTAACATATCGTTTTGCTCTACCCCGCAGGCGACCATGGTCCGCACGATGACTGAAGGCATCGTGAATAGGTTTTTGAGCTCCGCGAAGGCCGAGATGCTTCAAAAGAACGAGACGGAGATAAGATGTCCATGTCGAAGATGCAAGCTGAAGAGCCTTATTGTGGACCCGGATTCCGGGCAGGTGCGGGACCACCTGCTCTTGCGTGGTTTCATGGATGGCTATCGGTGGCAAGGTGATGAAGATGACTATCAAGTCGTCCATGGCCGGGGCCGGGCAAGAAATGAGGAAGGGCAACAAGACAAGTACCACCGCGGTGAGGGCGGGCGAGAAGACGAAGAATCTCCAGGACATGATCACGACGGTGATGCTGTACACAGTCATCATGTAGAAGATGTCGTACATGATGATGAGGAAGATCAAGACGAAGGGAATGATCATGAAGATGAAGATGCCGGAGCAGACGACGATGGAGGCTAGGTGCAGGACCCTCATATTCAAGAGCTGCTTCTCAAGCAGACGGATAACGCAAGAGCTGCCGCCCGAGAGAAAGCCAAGCTGGATCAACTGGAGATAGACGCGGTTACTCCATTGTATGAAGGATGCAGGCCCGAGGATACCCGCCTGAAAGTAACGCTCATGGCTCTGGAGATGAAGGTAAAACACAAAATGACCGACGCATGCTTCGACGAGAACATGTCATTCTGGCACGAACGTCTTCCCAAGGGGAACAAGTGCCCGACCAGTTTCGAGGAGGCGAAGAAAATCGTGTGTCCTCTGGATTTACCGCACGTGAAATACCATGTGTGCATGAACAATTGCATCATTTATCGGGACGAGCACGCGGAGTCTACCATATGTCCGGTGTGCGGTGTCACTCGATACAAGAAGAGGAAGAAAGCTCCTCGAAAAGTGGTGTGGTACTTTCCGATCACTCCTCGTCTGCAGCGGTATTTCGCGGACCCTAAGGTAGCAAAGCTCCTGCGTTGGCACGCGGATAGGGAGGAGAAGAAGCGAGAAGATGACGCAAATGATCCGGAGATAGATAAAAAAGACAAGATGCTGAGTCACCCTAAGGATGCGAGCCAGTGGCAAGCGTTGAACTTCGAATACCCAGAATTTGGGAACGATCCAAGGAACATCGTGCTGGGCGTGAGCACCGATGGAGTCAATCTATTTGGCAGCCAGAGAAGCACACATAGAACCTGGCCTGTGTTTGTGTGGATGTACAACCTTCCCCCCTGGTTGTGCATGAAGAGGAAGTACATTCACATGAGTATGCTAATTGAAGGGCCGAAACAACCAGGGAACGACATCAATCTGTATCTGGGGCTGCTGAAAGAGGAGCTTGACACGCTGTGGAAAACGCCAGCCAATACGTGGGACGCCGCAGAGAAAGAATATTTCCCTATGAGAGCCGCACTGCTCACGACGGTGCACGACTATCTCGGTTACGGATATCTTGCGGGGCAGGTAGTCCACGGATTTTCTGGATGCGTAAGGTGCATGGATGACACAATGTATCGCCAGCTAGATAGAGATCCCGGGTCTTCGAAAACCGTGTTCATGGGACATCGAAGGTGGCTTCGCGACGATGACCCGTGGAGGAAACGCAAGGATCTGTTCGATGGTGAAACCGAACCCCGAAAACGCCCGTGTACGAGGAGCGGCGAGGAAATAGACAAGCTGTTGAAAAATTGGAAAGACTGCCCACTGCCGGGAAAGAAGCGAAAGGCGCCAGAGCCGCTGCTGAAGGTATGGAAAACGAGGTCTGTTTTCTGGGACTTGCCATACTGGAAGATCCACCGTGTGCCTCACAGCCTTGATGTCATGCATATCACGAAGAACGTGTGCGAGAGTCTGCTTGGTACCCTGCTCAACATGCCAGAGAGGACCAAAGATGGGCCGAAAGCAAGGGCAGACTTGAAATCAATGGGCATCAGGCAGGAGCTTCACGCTAATGATGATGATGATGATGATGATGAGGCGAAGCAGGACATGGAAAGTCGTCGCAAAGGCAAAAAGGCCAAGAAGACCGGAAATGACTACCCTCCCGCGTGCTTCACTCTAAGTCGGGAGGAGATCGAGCAGTTTTTCACCTGCCTCCTAGGAGTAAAACTTCCTTACGGTTACGCGGGGAAGATAATCAGATACCTAGACCCAGCGAAGCAGAAGTTCAGCGGGATGAAGTCTCACGACTGTCACGTGCTGATGACGCAGATACTTCCAGTTGCAATCCGTGGGATCATGGACGCGCACGTCCGTGAAACGCTATTTGGCCTATGCAACTTTTTCGACGTCATCTCTCGGAAGTCGATTGGCGTGAGGCAACTCATAAGGCTACAGGAAGAGATCATGGTGATACTATGCGAGCTTGAGATGTACTTCCCGCCCGCATTCTTCGATGTTATGGTGCATCTGCTGGTCCATATAGTGGAGGATATCATCCAACTCGGGCCGACGTTCCTGCACAGCATGATGCCGTTCGAAAGGATGAATGGTGTCATCAAAGGATACGTTCGCAACATGTCACGTCCAGAGGGAAGCATAGCCAGGGGCTTTCTGACCGAAGAGTGCATCTCCTACTGCACGAATTATCTAGGCATCGAGAACCCCGTTGGTCTGCCCGTCAACAGGCACCTCGGCAGGCTCGCTGGATGGGGTCACCATGAGGGTCGCCGCGAAATGCATGTCGACTTCGAGGGTCGACTCGCCGACTTTGAAAGAGCAAACCTAGTCGCGCTACAACACATAGACGTGGTCGATCCTTGGGTGGTAGAGCAC